>NW_006399965.1:4988321-5024066 GCF_000299155.1 Elephantulus edwardii | reverse complement strand
ATCAAACTGGGGCGAGGGGCAGCAGGGAGGGAAAGGTGAAGCAATGTATGAATGGAAATCCAAAGTCTCTGTAAACTTTCATTAAAATAAAAAAAATTAAAGAGTTTTCATTTCTAATATCATCCTTCCTAATTCCATCAATATATCATGAATGAAAAGTTCATCAACATATAAACATAACATTGGAAAAGAAAACTCTAATTATTTTATGTTTATGTAAATAATATTACTTTTACATTTCTCATGCTTAAACTTAACAATTTCCTTTTAAAATAATTTCATGTGGTACATCTGTTAGGTTGATGGAATCAGACTCAACTCATAGCCGAACCTCAGCTGGTTTTTAGAGACCGTAGATCACATGGGAGGAGAAGGAGACTGCCCATCATGCTTCCAAGTAGCTCCTGGTGCCGTGGACCTGCCAGAGAGGCACCACTTCGGGTTAGCATCACAACTCTCTATGGACTACGCTATAAAAGTGCCTCTAAATATGACTGAAAATGTTAGTATTCCCATATATCAGCAGTAAAACTCAAGACAATGAAATGCAAAAATTGTTCTTGTGTGCCATTGAGTCAGAATCGACTCATAGTTGAACCTCAAGTGGGCTTTCAGAGGCAGGAAATCATGCTAGAGGAGACTGCATAGCAGCTGGTGGATTTGAACCATATGCCTTTAGTATTGCAGTACATCAGCTCCGTACTCAGCCATGAGTTGTTGTTGTTATATGCCGTTGAGTTGCCTGTGACTCATAGTGACCTTATATATAACGGCCCTAAGCCCTGTTCTATCCTGTGCCAATCTTATTGTCCCTGATACACCTATCCCCGTTTCTCAAGTCATTGAATCAATCCTTCTCATCAAGGATCTTTCTCTCTTGTGCTGTCCCTCCAACCTCCCAAGCATGATGTCCCTCTCTAAGGACTGACCCCTGCTTGAAAAATATCCAAAGTATGACAGACAAAGCCTCAGAATACTTGCCTCCAAGGAGCAGCCTAGTTTCATTCTCTCTAGAACAAACCTGTTTGTTCTCCTAGCAGTCCACAGTATATTCAATACTCTTCTCCAGCATCACAGCTCAAAGTCACCAATTCTCCTTTTATTGTCCCTAGTCATTGTTCAACTCTCTGGACAACTTAGCAAGTAATTGCAAAGATCATGGCCTGTGTCAGGCACATCATAGTCTCCAGACTGACATTGTTGCTTGTCAATACTTTATCTCTGACAGCAGACTTTCCCAATGCAATTCATCTTTTAATTTCCTGGCAGTTGATGCCAAGAGTATTGATTGTGGAGAAAAGCAAACTAAAGCTGTGAACAATCTCAATCTCTTCACCATCTATTGTGATGCTGCTAATTGGCCCAGTGATGAAAATCTTTGTTTTCTTGATGTTGAGCTTCAATCCATACTGAAGGCTGCAGTCCTTGACCTTCTGCAGCAAATGCCTCAGGTCCTCCTCAGTTTCAGCAAGCAGGATTGTGTCAACTGCATAACGCAGATTGTTGATGAGTCTTCCTCTAATCTTGATGCCACACTTCTCCTCATAGAGCCCACCCTCCTGGATAATCTGTTCTGTATATAGATAGAAAAGTTATGGAGATAGGACATATCCCTGGGATACATTCTTCCCAATTTTGAACTATGCGGTGTTTCCTTGCTTTGTTCTGATGACTGCCTCCTGGTCCAAGCATAGGTTTCACATAAGTGTTCTGCAATTTCCATTCTTCTCAGAGTTATCCACAGTTTGTTGTGATTCACACAGTTAAATACATTTGCATAGTCAATGAAACACAGATATTTCTCTGGTACTCCCTGCTTTCAGGCAAGATCCATCTAACATTAGCTATAATATCCCTAGTACCGTGGCCTCTTCTAAACCCAACCTGCACTTCTGGCAGTTCTCTGTTGATGTGTTATTTCAGTCATTTTTGGATAATCCTTAGCAGAATCTTGCTTGCATGTGATATTAATGATATTGTTTGATAATTCCCGTACTCTGTTGGATCACCTTTCTTTGGAATGGGAACAAATATAGTAGATCTCTTCAAGACACTTGTCCAGGTGGTTGTCCTCCAGATTTCTTGGCATAATTTGGTGAGTACAGCTAGGGCAGCATCTGTTGTTGAAATATCTAAATTGGTATACCAACAATTCCTGGGGCCTTATTTTTTGCAAATTTTTTTCAGAACAGCTTCAATTTCTTTCTTCATCACCACAAGTTCTTGCGCTTACGTTGTTTCATGAAATTCTTCTGTGTCCACCAATTCCTTTTGGTACAATGACTCTCTATGCTCTTTCCACTTTCTTTTAATATTTCCTGGATCATTTCATATTCTGCCCAAAGCATCCTTAAGTATTGTAACTCAAGGCTTGAATTTGTTCTTCAGTTCCTTGAAAGTTCATTCCTTGAAAGAATTGCTGAGCGAGTTCGGTCCCTTAGAGTTTCTGACTCCAGCTCTTTGCACATTTCATTATATTACATTACTTTGTTTTCTGGCATTGCCTTTTGAAACTTTCTGTTCAGCTTCTTAATATCTTGAGTTATTTGCTTTGCTTTGACTACTCAGTGCTCTAGTGAAATATTCAGAGCCTCTTCTGACATCTATCTTGGTTTTTTCTTCCTCATCTGTCTTTGTAATTACCCCCTGCATTCTTCCTGCATAATAGTCTTGATTTCCTCCCACAGTCCATCTGGTCTTCATTTATTAGTGTTCAAACCCTCAAACCTGTTCCTGAGCTGGTTTTGAAATTCAGGTGGGATAGACTAAAGGCCATATTTTGGTTCCCATGTATTTGACTTCATTTTCCTCAGCTTCAGCTTGAACTTGCTTATGAGTAGTTAGTGGTCTGTTTCACAATCAGCAACTGGCCTAGTTTTCACAGCTGATATTGAGCTTCTCCAGCAGTTTTTTCCACAGATGTAATAGGTCTGTTTCCTATGTATACCATCAAGTTAAATCCATGTATATAACTTTGCATTTAAGTTTCTTATAAAATGTATTTGCAATGAATAAATAATTGACTGTGTAAAATTCTATTATTCTATCTCTAGCTTCATTCTGCCACCAAGTGCATGTTTTCCAACTACTGATCCTTCTCTGTTGCCTACTTTGCATTCTAGTCACCATTATTACTAATGCATCTTGATTGCACAACCACTGGAGTTCCAATTAAAAAGTAGGATATTATATTAGAGCATCGAAACCATTATATGTATATGAAGAAATTTAATAAAATCGTGTACAACTTCTACACAGCACACTAAAAAAAAAAAAAGAATTTTCTTAATAGAGAAATTGTAGGACTGTAACTGCAAATTTTGTGGGTTGGATCACCTAACAATGCTTTTAAGTTTTAAATTGTTTTCAAATTGATATACTGATTCTATTTAAGTTTATTGACAAAATGATCCTAAAATTTATTTAGGAATACAAAATACATAGAATAAAACAATCTTTAAAAAGAACAAGATTAATAGACTAACATTACCTGATTTTATAATTAATGATGTAAGATTCAAGGTTCAGAGTTATTGTTCATACTATCACTATGAGTTGTAGTCAACTTGATAGCACATAACAATAACAACAACAACAACAATGATAACTATAATAGTTAAGAAAATGTGATGCTGATACAGGATAAAAATAGTAAATGGAATTCCTTGCTCACCACATCCTCTCCCAACATTTATTACTTGCTGCCCTGTTAAACTCTGCCATTGTAGCTGGAGTGAGATGGTACCTCATTGTGGTTTTGATTTGCATCTCTCTTGTTGCCAGTGATTTGGAGCATTTCTTCATATGTCTGTTTGCCTTTCGAATATCTTCCTCTGTGAAAATTCTTTCCATGTCTTTTTCCCATTTTGTAATTGAGTTATCAGTCTTTTTCTTGTGGAGGCCCAGGAGTATTCTGTAGACTTTTGTTATGATACTCTTGTCTGAGATAGTATTACCAAATGTTTGTTCCCAGTCAGTAGGTTTTCTTTTCACCCTATTGGGAAAAGTTTTTGATGCACACATGGATTTAATCTTTAGAAGGTCTTGTTCATCAATTTTATCCTTTTTATATTGTGCATTTCTGGCTATATTTGGCAGTCTCTTTATACCTTGGACTAGTGCTTCTAAGCTTGATTGCATTTGGTCTCTCCTGAACTTTATGGTTTGGGGTTTTACTCCCAGGTCTACAAGGCAGCAAGTAATGAATGTTGGAGAGGATATGGTGAGAAAGAACTTTTATTATACATTGTTGGTGGTATTGTAAAATGGTACAATCATTCTGGAAGGCAGTTTAACACTTCCTCAAAAAGCTAAGCTAGAAATTCCATATGACCCAACTATTCTGCTACTTGGAATATACCTTGAGAAAATGAGAACTGAGGCACAAATGGAGACTTGTAAACCAATGTACATAGCAGAGTTATTCACTATTGCAAGAACACGGAAAAAGCCCAGATGTCCAACTGCAAGCAAATGGATTGAGAAATTATGGTTCAGTCAAACAAATGGAATGCAGCACACAGGAGCAATGATTTTGTAAGTTATTATCTAACTTGGGAGGGACTGGAGAGCATTATACTGAGTGAACTATCTCAGTCCCACAAGGACAAATGCTGTATAAAATCATTAATGAGTTTAAGGATCCAAGGGCAGGGAAAGGGCAGAAGTAGAAGGATGAGCTTGTACAGGGGGCGGGGGACTTAATCATGGGGTCCTACAATTTCATGGGTGGCAGGGTGAGGGAAATTGGAAGAATCTGTTCTGGAAAACCAATGTATTTGAATTTTGTAAATATAAATTAGTATAAGAAAATAATAGATCAATGGAATAGAAATAGGTCATGTTTTAATCGCAGTATAATATTAGAACACAAGCATGAAATATAGTACTATATTAGGACAATGTGATAAAATGCTAGACAATAATGAAGCCTGGTTTCTACTTCATACCATTCACGTTATTATTTTGAGATAGCTTGCGTTTCAATCCTAAGCAAAACTTAGTGGTTATAATCCAACTACTGCCTACTTACTCCATGGGGAAAAGATAGGCAGGTAAACATACACAGTCTCAGAAGCCTGGTTGAGAGTCACCTAGAGTTGGAACTGACTTTATGACGGTGTGTTTGGTTTAGTTCTCAATAAACATAAACTGCAGACCTAAATTGGTTTGGGCTGAACTTTGTCCCTAAAAGATATGTTTAAGTACTATGCTGAAGGACGTATGAATATAACCATTGGAATGAATTTCCCAGTAGATGTAAATAGTTAACATGAGGCCAAACTAGAGTAGTTTGGGTCCTAATCAATATAAAAGTGTCCTATGGTGAAGAGAAGAGACACAGACATAGAAAAGAAACAGAGAGAAAATGGTTATGTGAAGACAATGGCACAAATTGAAGTTGTATTAACATAAGAAAGAAAAAAAAAACTGTGTACAAATACCTACATAATAAACTAAAACAGAAGTTATAGGAAGAGAAATTATAAAAGAGGTTCTAAATGAGAACACGTGTGTCAGGGTTGTGTTCTTTCACAATACCTATTCAATCTGTATGCTGAGCAAATAATTCATGAAGCCAAACTCTATGAAGAAGAATGTGACATCAGGATTCGAGGAAGACTCACCAACATCCCGTGTTATGCAGATGAAACAACTACTTGATGAAAGTGAGAAGGAAATGCAATACTTGCTGAAGAACTAAGACGATACAACCTTTAATGTAGATTACATCTTGACATCAAAGGTCCTCATCACAGGACCAAGAGCCACCATTATAATGGACAGAGAAAGGATTGAAGCTGTCAATGATTTTATTTTGCTTGAGTCAACAATCAACACCCTTGGCATCAGCTGTCAGAAAAACAGAAGATGTGTTATATTGGGCAAGTGCACTGTCAGGAACCTCTCAAAAATGTTGAAGAGAAATTATGTCAGTTTGAAGAAATAGGCTGTGCCTACTTCAGGCCATGGTCTTTTCAATCACCTGCTATGCATCAGCGAGCTAGACAATAAAGAAAGATATAGAAGAATTTATGCCTTTGAATTGTGGTGTTGGAGAAAAGTACTGAATACCCCAAGGACTGCCAAAAGGAAAAAAACAGGTATGTCTTGGAAAAGGTGCAGCCAGAGTGCTTTTTTTGGAAGTGAGAAAGGCAAAGCTTCATCTTTCATACTTTAGACATGTAGCAAGGCAAGGCTAGTCCTTGCTTATTCACGCTTGGAGAGATGGAGGGTCAGTGAAGAAAAGGACAACCCCCAAGGAGAGGAATTGACATGGTGATTTCATCAGTGGGCTCAAGTGTGTCAGGATGATGAGGATGGCCCAGGATAGGGCAGGGGTGACTTTGGCTATTCACCGAGTTGTTATGAGTCGGGCTTGATTTGAAGGCACCTAACAACAACCACCGCCATGATTAGAAGAAGGGGTTTTGAAGGATTACTGTCCTAGAGCCTTCAAAGACAGAGTAGCCCCTTGGTCACTTTTAGACTTTGAGCCTCCGCGATGGATCGGCACAGTGACTGTACCAACGGGCTCAGTCATTTTGGAGACTGTGAGGATGGCACGGAATCAGGCACGGCTCTGAGCTCTTAGTCACAGGATCGCTATGAGCTGTTGTTGACTTGACAGCATACAACAGCAACAACTACAGCCTCCATGAAGTCTGATCATATAGTCCAAGTAAAAAGAGAATTGTACTGTTAACCCAGTGACTAACTTCTCTTTATGGAAGAAGAACAGATGTGTGTTATTTTCAGCCTGCTAGTTTGGGAACTCTGGTGGCTTACTGATAAGGAGGTATACTGCCAATCCAAAGGTGTGTGATTTAAATCAGACCTTTGCTCCAGGGAAGGAAGAGGGACAGTTTCCTCCCATACTAGTTACTGTCTCTGGAAACCTCCCTGAGGGTCAGCTATGATTCGCTTCCAACTTGGAGGTATAACAGCGACAGTTTGTGGTAAGTTGTGGTACTAAGCAGCACTAAGAAACTCCTAGATAAACGTTGTTGTTGTTGTTATGTGCCCTCGAGTCGTTTGCGACTCATAGCGACCCCATGTACAACAGCCCTAAACCCTGCTTTATCCTGTGCCAATCTCATTGCCTCTGACACACCCATCCCAATTACCCCAGTCACTGAATCAATCCACCTCATAGAGGGTCTTCCCCTCCAGCGCTGTCCCTCCACTCTGCCCAGCATGATGTCCCTCTCTAAAGACCTGTCTCTGCTTACAACATGTCCAAAGTATGACAGACGAAGCCCCAGAATCCTTGCCTCCAAGGAGCAGCCTGGTTTAATCCTCTCTACGATGAATCTGTTTGTTTTCTTGGCAGTCCATGGTACATTCAATACTCTTCTCCAGCACCACAGCTCAAAGGCGTCAATTCTCCTTCTATCCTCCCTAGTCATTGTCCAACTCTCTGATGCATAACAAGTGATTGCAAAAACCATGGCCTGTATCAGGCGCACCTTAGTCTCCAGAGAGACACTGTTGCGTTCAAATGATAAAGCTAAGATACAGTGCACTTAATAAACACTAGAATATTTTTCTCTTTTAAAGACATTATTAAGAAAATGAAAAGCAAGTCTATAGACTGGTTGGTAATACTTGCAAGCTATCTATTAGGTAATGGACAAGTACTCCATAAGGAGCTCCTCCAAATCAATAGTAAGCAGATAAACAACCAAATTAAAGCAGGGAAAAAGATTTGATTTGAACCAGCTCAACAGAAAATATCTGAGTAGCAAATAAACACATCAAGTGCTACTCAACTATCGTTAGTCTTCAGAGATGCGAATTAAAGGCACAATGCAAATTGCTTTGGAGGAATAGAATGTAAAATCTCTCTGAAAAATGGCTTAACAATTTCTAATAAAGTCAAACATATTCACACTTTATGATCAAACATTTTTTTCACCATATTTACTCAAGAGAGAAAAAATTCATCATGCAGAGAAAGACATGAAATATATTATTTACCTCAGTGTTAAACAAAATAGCTTACATATGAGAAAAACATCAATCCAGTTGTTAGGCTTTCTGTAGATCTAATAATTGTTATATTGGGGTGAAGATTGAGTCTGTGTATTAAAGAATTAGAGTAAAGGCTGAGAGTCAAACTTCCTGAATGTGGATGGTGGCTCAATAATTAGAGACTTAAGGCAAGATAGGTAACATATCTGAGACTCAGTTTGTTAACTTGCCGGATAGTGTTTTTTTGTCTTAGGTTGAAATTTTTTAAAAATTTTTTTATTCATTCATTGTTGCACATTTTCTTCCCTCTTCCTCCATACCGATTCACCCAGTCATGTTGCAATCCACCTCCTGTTCCAGAGTGTTGTCATACATATAACCCCTAATCATATATTCCTGTCAGACTGTTCTTCCTCTCGTTTGCGCCAATGCAATGTTCCTATGTCCTGTCCTATTCCTCTCCAGCCCCCCTCATCAGCGCTATTTGATAACAGTGGAGTTAGGAAGCATTTTTTTCTTTTTGAGACTGAGAGAGTAACACTCAGCGTAATGTCCCTCATTCATGTTGTGTAATGTGTTGGTTTGCATACCATCGATCGTATACATCATGTTTCTTTCATGTATGTTGTGTTTTATACAATTACTCCTAACATTAATGATCTAGGACTACTTATCACCCTGCCTTTTCAAGGCCCCATTGAATTGCTCCTGTTCCCTCAGCCTTCATCCATCCACAAACCTCTGCTATCCTAGTAATCCTCCCCTTTTCCTTTTACTATGCCCCTCCTCCCACCCCCCTTCTCCCACCCCCTTCTCCCACCCCCCTTCTCCCACCCCCCTTCCCCTTTTGAACATTTCTGCAGATCTTACTCATTTATTCTCCTAATTTCACAATAGCAGTCTTGTGCACTCTCTGTCCCCGCTTTGTAGTCTTCCTTATTTTTCTCACCCTTGCTGTTTTCCTTCTTCCTGGACCTACGGCTCAGAGGCTTACGGCTGGGGATTCTTGTTTTACATCCCTTCCCATCGTGATGGGGTTCCGTTTCACATTGATTTGGTTAAAGTGCTGAGTGGTGGCTGTCTCTACTCCCATCATAACTCAAGTATGTAAATCTGGGCAAGCATCACATTTTCTTGCAGGTTCCAATCCTGCCCAGAGCTATTTTTGACAAGATGACACTCGATGGCTTGAGCTGTTTGCAAGTTCACTGCTACATGGCTAGGTTATTAGCACATGCACAATAGTGCCTTAAAGGCAGGCCTATTGATTTGCTTCAGTCAAGACAAAGGGCAAGAAAATCCCAGGGAACAGTTCACCCCATGAGCCAGAATAACTTCCTGGAAACTCTGTCTGTCCTTTATGTCACACACTATGCTGTAAACTACTTAGGGAGCTTTGGCCACAAAGTCCATATGGAGCTGCGCTGCCAATCCCAAAGCGACACCTCTCTGGGGCTTGAATATGGCTGGAATCCACCATTGGTTGCTAGCAAGGCACAGGACTAATCTCAGTGAGTTACTGCCTCTGGAAAATGTGGGGAGGATCGATTGTGAGTCATCCCTGACTCAATGTTAATGCATTTGAGTTCTGGAGTGTAAAGACCCACTTGTTGCTTTTTCTTATCAAGCTGCTCTTTGAAATATTCTATTTAGCTTTAACTTCAAGGTCTCTTCTCTTTGTTTTGGCTTCTTGATGCTCTAGTGCCATTTTCAGGGTCTCTTCTGATATTGAGAGATGAATTGCATTGGAAAAGTTGGCTGCCAGGAACCTCTCCAGAGTACTGAAGACTAAAGACATCAGTCTGGAGACAAATTGTATTAGGAAAATCTGCTGTCAGGAACCTCTCCATAATGCTGCAGGGCAATGATGTTAGTCTAGAGACTAAGATGCACCTGATCCAAGCGTGGTCTTTGTGATAATTTGCTATGCATCTGAGAGCTGAATAATGATTAAGTATTACAGAAGATGAATTGATGTCTTTGAGTCGTTATGGTGGAGAAAAGTACTGAACATACCATGGGTTACCAAGAGAAAAAACAGATCTGTCCTGGAGCAGGTGAAACCAAGCTGCTCCCTGGAGGCAAGGATTTTGAAGGTCCTTCTGATATACTTTGGACATGTTGCAGAAGGGACCAGTCCTTGTAGGAAGACATCATGCTCAGAAGAGTGGAGCGACAATACAGGAGAGGAAGACACTGGATGAGCTGAAGTGATACAATACCTGGGGTAATGGAGGCAGATGTGTCCAGAGACAGAATGATTGGCTCAGGTCAGGGCTGGATTCCCAACTATTGTGCATAGGGATGCTATGAGTCACAGTCGACTTGATGACACATAACAACAACAAACAATATTATAGGCTGTTAATTCAATGATTAGTGGTTAGAATCCAATTCAGTGGGAGAAAACACACACACACACACACACACACACAGAGCTACCTCCTTTTGTGATAATTACAACCTACGAAACCCTATCGAGCCATTCTACTCTATTACACAAGGTAATATTGAGTCACAGTAGATAAAAGACAACATATGAAAGTTATATGAGAAATGAAACAAGAGTAAAGATTAGGTGATCTTGTCACTTGGCTATGGTATCTTCAGCATTAGTTCTACTGACAAATTTTAATATTTCCTGAAAAATTCGAATAGATATTCTTTTTCCTCTAAAATGCTAGTGCATACTCTGATTTGGAGGATGTAAACTTTTAATTCTTAGAATTCTTTGCTGACCATAAAGAATTACTTACAGTTCTTTATTTATTGTGTGTTGCTATGTGACATCAAGTCAATTACGATTCATAACAACACAATGAACAAGAGATTGGATCTTGTCCTACCTGTGCCATCCTCACACCTCCACGAAGCTGGAGCCCACTGTTAAATGCATTGTGTCAATCCGTCTTGATGAGGGTTTTCCTGTCTTTCTCTGACCCTCCACTTTTCCTAGTCTTTTCCCAAGAAATAGAGCCTCCTGACAATAGGCTCAAAGTATGTGAGATGGAGTTCATTGGCCTTGTCCCTAAGGAGCAACCTGGTTGCACTTTCTTCTAGATAAACTAGTTTGTTCTTTGAGCAGTCCATAGGATACTTAGCATTTTCCTCCAATACCACAAATAAAAGATGTTGATTCTTTTTCTGTTCAGCTTATTTGCTGTCCAACTTTCTGGTGCTTAGGAAACAATTGAAAATAGCGTGGCTGGGAGCAGGCGCACCTTGGTCTGCAAAAGGACATCATTGCTCTTTAGCACTTGGAGAGGTCCTCGAGGGATTGTCCCCAGTGTAAAACACCTTTTGATGATTTCTTGACTGCTGCTATGATGAGTGTGGTTTGTGAATCCAAGTAAAGGTAAATCATTGACAACTTCAATCTTTTTTTTCCACTTGTGCTAATATTGTCTATTGGTTCCCGTGAGGAAGTCTTTTGTTTTCTTCATATTGAGATGTAGCCCATATCGAAGACTGTAAACTTTCATCTTCTGCAGCAAATGCTTCAAGTCCTCCTCATGTTCTACAAAGAAGATTGTGTAATACACATAATTCAGCTTGTTGATGAGTCTTCCTTCAATCTTGATGCCACATGCTTCTTCAGATAGTACAGTTCTTGAACCATTTGCTTAGCATACAAATGGAGCAAAGACCCACTGCATGGTTTATAATTGAGAAGGGGGTGTGTCAGGGTTGTATTCTCTCTTCATACCTTTTTAATCTAAATGATAAGCAAATTATTTGAGAAACTGGACTCTATGAAGAGAAATAAGGCATTATGATTAGGAGGAGACTAATCAATAACCTGCCTTATGCAGTGACACAATCTTGCTTACTGAAAGTGAAAAGAACTTGTTTCAGAAGATCAAGGAATGCAGCCTTCAGTATGGATTGTATGTCAATGTCAAGAAAACAAAGATTCTTACCACTGTACAACTAGGCAACATCATGATGGATGGAGAAGAGATTGAAACTGTCAACAAATTCAATCTTCCTTCGCTGCACAATCAATACCCTTAGTACCAGCTGTCAGAAAATAAGGAAACACATTGTCCTGGGAAAATGTACTGTTAGGGTTGTATGAAATCTATACTTGGACCAGGAGGCAGTGGTCAGAACAGAGCAAGGAAACACTGTGTTTTAAAATCGGAAAGTGTACACCAGGGATGCATTCTGTCTCCATATCTTTTCAATCTATATGCAGAGCAGATCATCCAGAAAACTGGGCTATATGAGGAGGAATGTGGCATCAGGATTAGAAGTAGACTCATTAACCATCTGTGTTATGTAGATGACACAACCCTGCTTGCTGAAACTAAGAAGGACCTGAGGCGCTTACTGCAGAAGGTCAAGGACTGCAGCCTTCAATATGGATTGAAGCTCAACATCAAGAAAACAATGATTCTCACCACTGGGCCTATCAGCAACATTATTATAGATAGTGAAGAGATTGAGATTTTTAACAGCTGTAGTTTGCTTGGCTCCAAATCAACACTCTTGGTACCAGCAGCCAGGAAATTGAAAAATGAATTGCATTGGGAAAATCTGTTGTCAGGGACCTCTCCACAGTACTGAAGAGAAATGACATCACTTTAGAGACTAAGGCACACCCGATGCAAGCCATAGTCTTCTCAATTGCTTGCTATGCGTTAGAGAGCTGGACAGTGACTAGGGATGATAGAAAGAGAATTGATGCCTTTGAGCTGTGGTACTAGAGAAGAGTGTTGAGTATACCATGGACTTCTAGGAGAACAAACAGGTTTGTCCTACTTAGGGTGAAACCAGGCTGCTCCTTGGAGGCAAGGATTTTGAAGCTTCGTCTGACATACTTTGGACATGTTTCAAGGAGGGACCAGTTCTTGGAGAGGGACATCATGCTTCTAAGGGTTCAGGGACAGAGAAAGAGAAAGAGAGGAAGACTGTCAATGAGATGGATTGATTCAGTGACTGGGATAATGAAGGTCGGTGTGTCAGAAAAAAGTAAAGTTGGCACAGGATAGAGCTATTGTACATAGGCTCACTATTATTCACAAGTGACTTGATGACACATAACAACAACAAAAAGAGGGACCTCTCCAAGTTATTGAGGAGTAATGGTGTCAGTTTGAGGACTAAGGTGAGTATGATTCAAGCCATAGTTTTTCCAATCACTTGCTAAGCATCTGAAAGCTGGACAGTGAATAAAGTTGACACAAGAAGAAATGATGCCTTTGAGCTGTGGTGGTGATAAGAGCATTGGACATCCCATAGATGGCCAATAGAACAAGCAGGTATGTCTTAGAGAGGGTGTAACTGGAGTGTTCTTTGGAGGCAAGAACGATGAGGCTTCATCTCACATACTTTGGGCATGTTGCTTAGAGGAGCTATTCCCTGGAGAGGGACATGATGCTCGGAAAAGTGGAGGGTTGGTGAAGGAAAGGAAGACCCTCAACCAGGTGGATTAACGCAGTGACTGCTGCAACGGGCTCTTGTGTGTCAGGAAGTGTGAGGATGGCACAGGATAGGACAGGGTTCAGATCTTTTGTTGATAGGCTCCCTTTCAGTCATACTCGACTGCAAAGCACCCAACAACAACAATATGGAGTCACCAGTGGCATCAAACTGGAGTTAAGGGGGAAAAATTGTGTGAATGGCTTGCATTTTCTACAATAAGTTGTATCAATCAGAATTCATTTATCTGAGGGAGAAATAATGAGACTTCAGCACATATTTTTGGCAGCATCTGAAGAGAACCCAAATGGAACAGCAAAGTGACAGGAAATACTTGTCATTTACCGTATTTGTATTGCTCTCTCTGGTTTTCCAGATCCTTTCGGGTTGATATAACATGATACAATATTATTATGTATCATATAATATGATATTATAACATAATATGCAAATATTTTCTTGGTCAGAATTGCATCATAAGATCATGTTAGCTGCAAGAGAAGTTGAGAAATATGAGCATTTAGCTGGACACATCACGATCCTTCAGCAAGTCCAGCAGTGCCTGCCACGTGTCCATATGAAAATGTTTCCACGACTGAACTCCTTTAAGGAGGTTCCAGGTTAAGAATCAGTGATTTAACAATCTCCAAAGATACAGCAGCAAGAGGGTCTCTATTTAGTAAAATTGTTGGTGGTCTGTAGATGATCAATTCATGTTTTAACACCCGTGGTGGTAAATTGATGACTGTGTGTAAGAGCCTGCAGTCATGTCTGCTGAAAGTGGGCCACAGATTCTGTAAGATCTACCAGGGTTGCTTCCAGACATGCAGAGTCATTGACTCAGTCAGATACTGCCTGAATTAGAATTCAGGAAGAAATTTCATAAGTTTTTATCTCTAGAGTGGTGCCAAAAGAGCTCTAGTGGGATTTTCCATAGCCAGTTTTGCTACTCACCAAAAATCTTTGTATCTCTGGCCATTCAAATCCATCGGTGACTCCATAGAAGGATAGGCAGTCTCCTTCAATAACGATTTACAGCCTCAGATACCTGATGGAGTGAGTGCTCTGTGAGTCAGAACCAGCTCAACAGAAACGAGGTTTACTTCTGTGGTTCAGGGATTTTTAAACATAACACAGTTAGAGAACTCTTAGCATAAGCTCACATGCCCATAGAGACAAGAAAAGAGCACGAAGACATGAACATGCTGAGTATATTATATATATAATATATATTACATATAATATATATATAATAAAATACATTATATATAATATATACACATTATGTTATAATATCATATGATATGATACATGGTATGATACGAGGCTTCTTATCGTGTTGTGTCGTAGAATGACTCAATGGAAGAGTCTTGTCCCTGATTAAAATATCGATTTCAAGCTGGAAGTTGAGCAGCCCTTTCGCTAAGAATGAGCGACTCGAAGAGGAGAAAGACTCCACAGATTCATCGTTTTGTGCAGCTGCTGTGACAGTCCTGGAGACCGTAACTAGAAAAGAAATAAATCCCCTCTCTGGCTCAAGTGACTAGTCTGACTAACTTCTTTTTCACTGCCAACTTCTTTCTTTACTGATACAGTGTGTGAAAGCAATTCCCCTGTGGAGACTGTCCTCTTTTATGATATTTTCAAAGGGACTCATGATTGTCACAATAAAGAGACACTCGTTTCCAGCATGCATTCATCAGGGCATCAAACTGGAATTAAGGGGAAAAAATTGTCTGTGTGAATGACTTGCATTTTCTAAAGTAAGTTGTATCAATCAGAATTCATTTATCTGAGGGAGAAATAATGAGACTTCAACATATATTTTTGGCAGCATCTGAAGAGAACCCAAATGGAACAGCAAAGTGACAGGAAATACTTGTGATTTACTGTATTTGTATCAGTCTTTCTGGTTTTCCAGATCCTTTCAGGTTGATATAACATGACATTGCGTCTCATTGACAATATGAATGAGAATAATGTGTTGTCTAACAGTATTTCTCATTTAAAATGTGTTTTCCTTTAAACTTACTAAGTAGTATGTTTTGTACTAGTCAGACTATTACACAGTGTTGAGACTACAGGGAAAAATAAAAATCTTCTGTGTAGACTGCTGACTTTCTTTAAAATTGGGTCACTACCAAGGGTATCTGTGACTGAAAAAAAAAATAATGGGAAAATTTTCAGGAAAGATTGAGGACAAAGGAGAGGAAGAAATATCAAACAGAGAATTCAAGAATTCCATAGAAGATGAATACAAAGGATAAAGGAAGGTTTTCTAGATAATCAATCACTGATTTTCCTCAAGATTCTTGACAAACAGAGAGTTCGAGGAGTCTATCCGGGACCAAATGATAGACTTTCTTCTTCTCTGCCCTGTGCTTTGCTGCCTGAGCCACTGAGGAGCTCTGCTCCACTTAGAAAAATCAGAGAGGGGGAGCTCTGGTGGCCTAGTGGCAAGGAGCTGCAACTACAATCCCAGAGGCGCACGGTTCGAACCCACCAGATGCTCTGCCAGGGAAGCAGGGACAATCTCCTCCTGTACCAGTCAGATCTGATTTGACGGTACACGCACACAAAAATAATAAAATTTTTTAAAAAAAGAAAAATCAGAGAGATGGCTTCTAAGCTCTGATTGGAGGAAGTGACCACTTGACAAGAGGTTCTTCTAGCCAGTGGGTTCACAAGGGCTCCCATACTGTTTGACTGATTCTCTTTCAGTTATTTGCTCATTGATCACATAGGTGTTTTGTTGTTGTTGTTGTTTCTAGGTGCCACCAAGTTGAGTCCAACTCATTGGGACCCCATGAACAAAAGATCTGAACTCTGTCCTATCCTGCGTCATCCTCACACTTCCTGACACAAGAGCCCATTGCAGCAGCCACCGTGTCAGTCCACCTGGTTGAGGGTCTTCCTCTCTTCACCTATTATTATAGGTGCTTTAGAATAATAATAATATTCCAAGAGAATACAGCTAGAAGGGCCTTGTTGTTGTTCCCAGGTGGCTTCGAGTCTAGTATCACTCATAATGACCCAATGAACAGCCAGCCTGAAGCTTGTCCTATCCTGTGCCATCCTCATCATCTCTGAGACACTTGCACCCATTGCTGAAGTCATAGCGTCAGTTCATCTCATTGGGGGTCTTCTTCTCTGACTCTTAATCTTTCTAAGCATGAAGTTCCTTTCCATGGAATAGCACTACTAGCTACGTGTCCAAGATATGTAAGATGAAGCTTCATCATTCTTGCCTCCAAAGAGCAGTCTCGCGACACCCTCTTTGTTCTTTTGGTCGTCCATGGGATATTCAGTACTCCTCTCCAGCACCACAACTCAGAATGGCCTTGGGGATCGTCTAAGCCAGACTAAGTTTCCCCAACTTGATTTTATCCATTGGAATATATTTTATGAAGAAAAATACTGTGTCATCAAGCAAGCAAGTCTCTAACTACCACAAGTTGGCTACTGCTCATAACAAAACAGATTTCAGAGTCTAGCACTTTTCGCTGCTTTCAGTACACATTATGGATTTTCAGGGCATGGAATGTAGCTGCAGGTATTCTTAAAAACAAAAACCAAAAAACCAAAAAAAAAGCAACAACCAAAACAGAAAAAAACCCCAAAACAACAAAAAACCACTTGACCAGAGATTTACCTACTTCTCCCTGACTGCTTCTCATGAATTTTCTTAGAATTTATGCATCGCAATGCTTATTTTGGGATGCTGGTTCAGTGGAATCCATATTACTATAGAGAATACTCAGGTGTTTGTTATCCCTTAGATAAAATAAACATTTTAATTAATAGGGAACTTGTGAATTTCTTGGAGGATATACCTTGCTCCTTGGGAGGGGAAGGTAAGTCTTTAATAGACTTGTTCAGCTGAAACTTGAGGAACAATTTGGAAGCATTGAATTTAAGTGTCCTTGAATTAGAGAGAGTGCAACCAGGGTGCTCCTTGAAGGTCAAGATGGTGACGCTTTGACTCACATATTCTGGGCATGCTTTAAGGAGAGGCCAATCCTTGGATATGAACATCATGCATGGAAAGGTGGAGCCTCTGTGAAGGAGAGGAAGATGTTCAGTGAGACAGATTAATATGGTGACTGTAACAATGGATTTAAATATACCAGAGATAATGAGGATGGCACAAAATAGGGCAGGGTACAGATCTATCGTTCACAGGGTTTTTATGAATCATGGTTGACTTGATGGCACCTAACAACAACATAGCATGTATATTTACAACACAACTGTTCCATGCAGAAAAAGTACTGGGATTCAGCCATCCTTGCCCGGCCCAAGACTTGTTGCAAGGTGGAGAACAAAAGAAAAATCTATATCCTCTATTTCATTGTTGTTGTTGTTGTTGTGTGCCATCAAGTCGCTTGAGATTCATAGCAACCCCATGAACAAGAGCCTGAAACCCTGCACTATCCTGTGCCAACCTCACTCTGTCTGGCACCCCTATTCCCATTACCCCAATCAATGAATCAATCCATCTCATTGAGGGTCTTCCTCTCCTGTGCCATCCCTCTACTCTCCCAAACATGATGTCTCTCTCCAAGGACTGGTTGCTCTTTGCAACATGTCCAAAGTATGTCAGATGAAGCTTCAGAATCTTTCATTCCAAGAAGCAGCCCGGCTTTACCCTCTCCAGGACAAACCTGCTTGTCCTCCTAACAGTCCATGTTATAGTCAACACTCGTCTCCAGCACCACAACTCAAAGGCATCAATTCTCTATCATCCCTACTCACTGTCCAGCTCTCTGATGCATAGCACGTAATTGCGAAGACTATAGCCCGGATCAGGTGCACCTTAGTCTCTAGCCTGATATCGTGGCTCTTCAGTACTTTGGAGAGGTCCCTCACAGCTGACTTTCCCAATACAATTTGTCTCTTGATTTCCTGGCTGCTAGTACCAAGAGTGTTGACTGTGGTGCCAAGTAAACTAAAACTGTTAACTATCTCAATCTCTTTATCATTCACACTGATGCTGCCAATTGGCCCAGTGGTGAGAATCTTTGTTTTCTTGATGTTGAGCTTTAATCCATATTGAAGGCTGCAGTCCTTGACCTTCTGCAGTAAGCACCTCAGGTCCTCCTCAGTTTCAGAAAGTAGGGTTGTGTCATCTGCATAATGTGGGTTGTTGATGAATCTTTCACCAACCCTGATGCCACATTCCTCTTCATACTGCCCAGTGTCCTGGATGATCTGTTCTGCATACAGATGGAAAAGGTATGGAGACAGTATACATCCCTGACACACACCCTTCCCGACTTTGAAACATGCAATATCTTTTTGCTCTGTTCTGAGGACTGCCTCTTGGTTCAAGTATAGGTTTCACCTAAGCACAATCAAATGTTCTGGGATTTCCATTCTTCTCAGTCAAACACAGCTTGTTGTGATCCACACAGCCTTTGCATAGTCAGTCGATGAAGCACAGATAGATAGTCCTCTGGTACTCACTTTCTGCCAAGATCCATCTAACAGTAGCTATAATATCCCTTGTACCACTTCTAAACCAAGCCTGCACATCTGGCAGTTCTCTGTTGACGTGTTGCTCTAGTAATTTTTGGATAATTTTAGCAGAATCTTGTTAGCATGTGATATTAATGATATTGTTCAATAATTTCCGTACTCTGTTGGGTCACCTTTCTTTGGAATGGGAACAAATATCGGTCTCTTCCAGTCAGTTGGCCAGCCGGCTCTCCTTCAGATTTCCTGGCACAACTTAGTGAGCACATCCAGGGCAGCATCTGTTTGTTGAAATAAATAAATAAATTAGTATGCTGTCAACTCCTGGAGCCTTGTTTTCTGCCAGTTCCTTCAGAGCAACTTGAACTTCCTCCTTCATCACCATAGGCACTTGCTCATATGTTATTTCATGAAATTCTTCTTTGTTAGCCAATAATTCTGGCATGAGTTGTACCTTTGTTATAGTATATGGTTAAGAAGTAAGATAAAGAAATAAAAATAAAAGTGAAAGCAAGGACAGTTTTATTTTAAAAATATGTTGCGAAGATCCGGATAGGACATTTTTTACCCTAGAGTGAATAAAAAGCCCTGTGTCTACTTGGAATGAAGCTTTTACTAGTGGACAGTTCAGGGTCATCATCTAGAAGTCATTCACGTGCTTCTCTTTGTCTCTGCCTGATCCGACTTTAACAATATGCCTGGTCGAATCTGCACCCTCCTCACCATTTATGCTGTGCATTAACTCATTCATGCTGCCACGACGACAGTCTCTCTCACTGAGGGTCTTCCTCTTTTTTTGCTGACTCTTTTCTTTTCTAAGCATTTTACACTTCTCCAGGACCAAGCCCTCCTGAGAACATGCCTAAAATATGTGAGAAAACCTCACCGTCCTTGCTTCTAATGGACACCAGCTGCACTTCTTCCAAAATGTTTGAATCTTGTTGCTTGACTCCACAATCAATACTCTTGGCACCAGCAGCCAGGAAATTAAAAGACATATTGTGATGGGAAAATCTGCTGTCAGAGACCTCTACAAAGTACTGAAGAGCAATGGTGTCACCCTGGAGACTAAGGTGCACCCGATACAGGCCATGGTCTTAGCAATCATTTGCTGGACAATGACTCGGGATGACAGAAGGAGAATTGATACCATTGAGCTGTGGTTTTGGAGAAAAGTATTAAATATACCATGGACTGCCAAGAGAAGGAACAGGCAAGGATTCTGAAGCTTTGTCTGACACACTTTGAATATGCTTCAAGGAGGGACTAGTTTTCGGAGAGGGACGTCATACTTGGGAGAGTAGAAGGACACCACAGGAGAGGAAGACCCTCGTTGAGATAGATTGATTCAGTGACTAGGATAATTGGGATGGGTGTGTCAGAGACAGTCAAATTGGCACAGGACAGAGCGAGGTTTAGGGCTGTTGTACATAGGGTTGCAGTGAGTTGTAGGCGACTCGACAACGCATAATGACAACAATAGCAGCATCATCAACAAATAACCACCCACCACAATTCAAGACATCAATTATTTGATCTTCCTTATTTGTTGCATGACTTTCTTTTTTATTTTTAATTTTCTTTTTTTTTAAATTAAATTTTATTAGTTTTAATGAACATTTACAGAGATTTGGGGTTTTCATTCATTCATTGTTGCACTGTTTTCTCCACCCTCATCCCCAGTTCGTTCTTCTTCCCCCCCATGTCTGTTTTAATTGTCCAATTGCCACAGTGCTTGTCAAAGCCAGTTGTGATTAATCTCCTTTGTGCATGACTTTCATATACATGTGAAACAAGTGAAAATGTTATGCTGACATCTACGTGAATCTCTTTTTAAACTTTCTCTCTTAGAATGGCCTTTTGCTTTCTTAATTTGTGATGTCCTTGGAACAATTCAATAACAGTGGCTAAGTTGTTCTGTATGATTAGAGAGTTTATTTCCTACTTATTTATGTATTTTTAATGGTAAAAATAGCCTGAGGGGAAAGGGAGCGATGAGATAATATGAAAGTATTAAATGAGGTGCCTGGGCTCCCTCAGTGCAGTGAGTGAAAACCTAGAGGTAGCGCCGCACTGTTGGTTCAAATACACCAGCTGTAATGCAGGAAAAAGATGGGAAGTCTCCTCCCGTGCAGTTTACAGTCTCACAAAATTCAGTGGAGGGTCAGCTATGAATGGGCTTGGATCTGATGAGAGAGAAAGAAAGAGACTGACAGGGAGGAGGTGCATTACATATATTTTAAAATCACTATTTTGACTGTAATTTAAGCTGCTTCTGTCAGCAGGATAATGTTCCACACCCACAAAGGCATTCTTTAAAGAAATGTTTAAGTATTAGTGAAATACTAACTGGTAGAAACAAAAGAAAATGCTGAGGTTTATGTTTGGATCAAAGTAATAAAAGTTTGTTTGCAAGCCTGAATTGTTATAGATGAATTATGAGAATATTGAACCTTAGAAAGTTGCCCCTCCCTGGGAAAAACAAATGGGAATGTGAGTGAATCCTACGTAGAACTCAGTAAGCACAGAAAACTTAGATATTTGGACATATGTCCATCTATGATGGCGCCCAACAACAATAATGATACCTCACCATCAGGGTTCAGTGGGCAAAGGGAGTCGCAGCTGACTTCTGAGGATATTGTTGTTGTTGGTAGTGGTGCTGTTGAGTTAAGTATGACTCATAGCATCCCTATGAACAAAAGATCTGAACCCTTTCTCTAATTATTGTTCCTCTAGTGTTCACAGGGTTTTCACAGGCCTATTATTTAAGATTATCCGGAAGGCTGGGCTTTATGAGGAGAAATGTAGGGTCAAGATTGGTGGACGATTTATGAACAATCTGCGTTATGCGGATGACACAACTCTGCTTGCTGAAACTGAAGAGGACTTGAAGCGCCTGCTGCAGAGGGTCAAGGTCTGCAGCCTACAATATGGATTGAGGCTCAATGTCAAGAAGACAAAGATTCTCACCACTGGACCAATTAGCAGCATCAGGATGGATGGTGAAGAGATTGAGATTGTACACAGCTTTAACACTCTTGGCACCAGTAGCCAGGAAATTAAGAGGTGCATTGCCATGGGAAAGTCTGCTGTTAGGGACCTCTCCAGAGAACTGAAGAGCAGTGGTGTCTCTCTGGAGACTAAGGTGCGTCTGATACAGGCCATGGTCTTCGCAATCACTTGTTATGCATCAGAGAGTTGGACAATGACCAGGGAGGATAGAAGGAGAATTGATGCCTTTGAGTTGTGGTGCTGGAGAAGAGTATTGAAAATACCATGGACTGCTAGGAAAACAAACAGATTTGTCCTGGAAAGGGTTAAACCGGGTGGCTCCTTGGAGGCAAGGATTCTGAAGCTTCGTCTAACATACTTTGGACATGTTGTGAGGAGAGACTGGTCCTTAGAGAGGGATATCATGCTTGGGAGGGTGGAGGGACAGCACAGGAGAGGAAGACCCTCTATGAGGTGGATTGATTTAGTGACTGGGATAATTGGGATGGGAGTGTCAGAGACAGTGCGATTGGCACAGGACAGAGCAGAGTTTAGGGCTCTTGTACATAGGATCGCTATGAGTTGCAAGCAACTAGACGGCACATAACAACAACAACAACAATTATTTAAGAAGTGGATGCCAATTCTGCTTCTTAGTCTGCCTTAATCTGGGAGCTGTATCATGGGTCCTGTCCACCATGGGTAATCCTTATGGCAGTTGACACTACAGTGGCAAAGATTTCAGTATCACAGCAGCCCCAAGTTATCTCAGTACAGCAAACTGACAAACAAGTTCTGTTCCACTTAGAACAACTTCTGAGGATACTACATGACTATCATCATCACCTAGGTAAAGTATAAGATGCCTTCTTATTAGGAGTAAAAAAATAACAGAAGCAAAATAGAAGAAACTTGCCAGACAGTCACTAAAAGTATTAGATTGTATTAGATTATATTTTATTAGATTATATTTATTTGATTATATTTCCTAGCCTATCTTGCAATTGGAAGCAGAGGTGGCATCTGCTTTCATAAATACCTTGCCTCCTGAAACTCCATGAAACTGGAGAAAGGATGAGTCATGCAAGTGTTGAGGACTTTCACTCATACGGTCGCTGTAAGTCGCCTACGACTCAACAGTACTTCACAACATAGAGAACAGTTGGCCTAGGGGACTAAAAGTGATGCTACCAAGCTAAAGGTGGATGACTCTAACCCATGGCCCTCAGGCCTGTTTTTAATTGTTTTTGGTCAAACGTTCTTCTAGGTCGTATAGCCCTGCTGTTTCCACTTAGTGTACAGTGGTAACCTGTGGTTACTGTGATGCTAAACACCGTGACACTAATGTGTTAAGTGCGATAATGGTTACCCGCGGTGGACAGTGTTTGGTGGAACTCCCTGATTAAAGCAAGCTTGAAAGCAGGAGTGCCATCCACTTCCGTAAATAGCTTGCATCCCGGAAACCCTAGGAACCTGGAGAAAGGAGGAAATTCACACAAGTGTCGAGGACTTTTGCTCATAGGGTCGCTATGAGTCGCCTACAACTCAACATCACTTAACAACAACAACAACATCTTGCAATTAGTCATGAGCATATTATTGATTTCCAGTCAATGGAACGTAAGTGGACATGCTATATGCCGGTTTCAGACCTTGTACATAGAATATCCTCTTCTCCATCCTACCAACTTTTCTATAGTCTAGTCTCTTTCTCTTGATTGATTTTAAGTGGTCTAATCTAAAAGCTGGAAAATAAATAGGATGATAGAAGAATTAATGGCTTTGAGTTGTGGTGTTGGAAAAGAATATAGAACATCCTATAGCCTCTCTAAAGAACAAACAAACGTCTTGGAAAAAGTGCAGCCAGAGTGCTCGTGGGAGGTAAAGATGACAAAGATTTGTCTTTTATACATTTTGCATGTTGCTAAGCGAAGCTATTCCTTGGAGGGGGACTTGATGCTTGGAGAGGTGAAGGTTCACTGAAAGAGAAGAAGACCCCTCAGTGGGATGGATCAACACTGACTGTGGCAATGGGCTCAAGCGTGTCAGAGTTGATGAGGTTAGCACAGGATAGGACAGGGTCTGCTGTTCAGAGGGTTGTATGAGTCATACTCAACACTACAGTCCCTAAGAATAACAACAATCCTGTGATACTTAAACTCCCACACAAATGGTGGGAAAAGGTAAAGAAGAGGTCCCCCAGTTCCTCCATCTCACTAATTTGAGAAACACTACACATCTGTTTACAGCCTCGAACAACCTGCTGTAGGGTCAACTGTGCGTCAGTGCCAACTCATTGACACACAACAACAACCACCCACGAATGAGTAACAGTCATTGTATTCCCCCTTTTGCACTGCTGTGTGCAAATGAATTGGAGACTTTTACTTTTCCGCTGCCATCAAGGTTCTCAGCTCTTGACTGCTACAACACAAATGTCCCATGCTGAATTTTCTATCAAAGTGACGCCAGTGAGATTCTTCCCAGTGACAGCTTTTGTCACCTTTGAAAGCAGGCACCTGGCAATTTCTAAGTTATTTAGAAATTGTTTATTTAAAGATGTTTATAAGGATTCCAATATACTTATCAGAATCTTGATGGTACATTGAGGGGTTTGGGGCTCTTGGGGGGTTTTTTCTTCTTTAAGGGAAATGGATCAGTAGGATACTGAGTTTGAGGAAGAATGCCCTCCATCATTACCATTTCTGTTTTGGGATCACTGGTCTTTCTGAATGACCGCAGAAATGCCTTCACTTGATGCCACCAGACTATGTAGCCTGAGAATAAGAGAGTTACAATTTTGTAGTACGTCTGGAATTCTAAGAAAGTAAGTTTGGTAAAGGAAGTGCTGGTAGTGCAATTGTGAAGCATTAAGGCGCTGATTGAAAGGTCACAGGTTAAATGACCAGTGATTTGCAGGAGAAAGACAGGAATCTGCTTGGGTAGAGATTCTAGATTTAGAGACCCGCAGGAGTCAGTCCTATAGGATTAGAATTTGTCTTAATGAACTTGGCAACAACAGATTAGGAGTTTTGGTTTGCTAAACATATTATATTTATATGCTTTATATAAATATATTTTATATTTATAAATAAGGAGTTTATGTTTTATATTAACACATAATTATATTTTGATATTTATATATAAATTAGGAGTTTCGTAAATTCTTTGAATATATATGGAAAGTTTAGTGGCAAGTGTTCATTACAACTTATTTTCATAAATATGATTGTGTATTTTTGCCTCTAATGAAATATTTCACATTTTGTTTTCGGCTACTCTGCAATCCTGAAGGCACGCGGTTCAAGGCCACCAGCCGCTCTGTGCAAGAAGGATGGGCAATCTCCTCCCCATGTGATTAACTTCCTCTGAAAACCCACGGGGGGGTCAGCTCTGGATCGGTTCCGACTCTAGGGGACACAACAATAATATTGTATCAAATGATAACAATTCAGTAGTGAATTATCCTAACAAATATTCTATTTAAAATTTCTCATTATTATAAGTCATCAACGTCCTGTGTTGACAAAATGCAAAATTAAACCTTCTTGCTGTTAAACCCAGGAGGAAGATATTATAAATATTTGGGCCTATATGTTCTATTTCTAAACCAAGACCTCATATAACCTAAACTCCAAAACTCACTGTCATTGGGTTTATTCCAACTTACAGTAATCTATAGGAAAGAAGACTTAATGCCTTTGAATTGTAGTGTTGATGAAGAATATTGAATATTCTGCCAATAGAACAAATTGGGGTACTTATAGATATGTTATTGTTGTGTAGTGTTAAATCAGAACTGACCCATAACTGACCCTCCCTCATAATGTTGTTGTTATGTGATGTTGAGTCAAAGCTGACTCATAGTGACCCATATGTGACAACTCTGAACCCTGCTATACCCTGAGCCAATTTCATCTTCTCTGACACACCTGCCTACA
Source organism: Elephantulus edwardii (assembly GCF_000299155.1). NCBI lineage: Eukaryota > Metazoa > Chordata > Mammalia > Macroscelidea > Macroscelididae > Elephantulus > Elephantulus edwardii. Next base: position 4,998,258 of record NW_006399965.1, on the reverse strand, counting down.
TTACCCCAGTCACTAAGTCAATCCATCTCATCCGTCTCATCCAGGGTCTTCCTCTTTTGCACTGTCTCTCCATCCTCCCAAGCATTGATGTCCTTCTCCAAGGACTGGTCCCTCCTTGCAACATGCCCAAAATATGTCAAACGAACCTTCAGAATCCTTGCTTCCAAGGAACAGCCTGGTTTCACTCTCTCCATGACAGACCTATTTGTTCTTTTAGCAGTCAGAGGTATAGTCAACACTCTTTTCTAGCACCACAGCTCAAAGGCATCAATTATTCTTATTTCATTCTTAGTCATTGTCCAGCTTTCTGATGTGTACCAAGTAATTGTGAAGACCATGGCCTGGATCATGCACACCTTGATCTCTCGGTTGACATCATTGCTCTTCAGTACTCTGGAGAGGTTCCTGACAACAAACTTTCCCAGTGCAATTCTTCTTTTGATTTTCTGGCTGCTGGTACCACGAATGTTGATTGTGAAGCCACCAAGCAAGCTGAAATTATTGACAATCTCAATCTCTTCTCCATCTATCAAGATGCTGCCAACCGGATTGGGGATGAGAATCTTTGTTTTCTTGATGTTGAGCTTTAGTCCATATTGAAGCCTGCAATCTTTGACTTTGTGTAGCAAATGATGCTGGTCCTCCCCAGATTTAGCAAGCAAGATTGTGTCATCTGATAAATAAGAATTAATTATATAAAATCAAATAGATATGGATGGTTGTACGAAACACAGTTTTAAAGAAAGATTGCATAAAACACAGTGTTGTGTGCCATTAAGTTGGAATCCACTGCTCACTCATCCGCCAGCAGGTTTTCAGAGGCTGTTAATCAGACGAGAAGAAATTGACCATCCTTCTTCACTGGAACAGCTGGTAGATTTGAACCATCTGCTTTGGGAATGCAGCACAGCTTCTTAACACTAGGCCACCAGAGCTTCCTGTACATGATGTACATGAATGAAAAAACAAAACAAAACAAAAACCCATGTCTATCTTAGAGGAAGTACAGACAGAGGACTATTTGGAAGCAAGAATGGTGAGACTTTATTTCACATACCTTGGGTATTTATTAGGAGAAGAGACCTTAGGAGAAGAACACCAGGCTTGGAAGAGGAGTGGGTCATGAAATAAAGGAAACTTTTAACTAGATGGATTGATAGAGTAGCAGCAGCAATGAGATTTTAAGGAAGGCACAAAATTGAGTGAGGTTTCTTCCTGATGAGTTGGAAAGAAATGGATGACCTGTAACCAGGGTAAAGCAAGCAACACAAGGCAGAGTAGATCCTCTCCATAGGGCTTTGTGGGCCGTAAATCTTTTTGGAAGTGATGGTTGTATCTTTCCTCCACGGAGTTTAACCACTGGAGGGACCACTGCCATCTAGCCATTGACTATGCTTGGCAGTGAGTCTCTTACCCACTGCTCTGCCAGGGACCCTGCAAAGAAAAACAAAGTATTACATTTGAGCATATGCTATCATTTCACTCCTAAATAGCTTAAGTAATTATTCCATGTGAAATTTGGGTATTGATAGTTTAGAGGGGCCAATGCATGAGTGTATTATACTCTTTAATGTATTTCTTTTTACAGAAAATATTGCTTCAGATTTAAAAAGTTGAACATATGATTTTCATTTACATTCTTTTTTTTTTTTTTTGGTCTGTTCAAGTTTTTTATTATTTTATTGTAGATTTTTTTTGGATTTTTAAAATTAATTAATTTTAAAGAAAGTTTACAGAGACTTTGGATTTCCATTCATTCATTGTTGCATTTTTCCCTGCCCAACCTTCCCCCTGCATTTATATTTATATTATTATTATATTTTAAACTGTCAATATTCTTCTAATATTTTTTTAATTTTCTTTTTATTATTCTTTGTGCGTGTACCGTCAAATCAGATCTGACTCTTACAGGAGGAGATTGTCCCTCCTTCTCCAGCAGAGCATCTGGTGGATTCAAACCACGTACCTCTGGGGTTGCAGTGCAGCTTCTTTCCACTAGGCCACCAGAGCTCCCTATTGTTCTAATATTTTCACGAGTCATTTAACTATCATAAAAGAAATACGTTTTTAAAAAACGTAAAAAAGGAAAAATCAAAAAAGGAATACATTTCTTCTGTAAAAAATTTGCAGATTTTATAAATGACTGTAACACAAAACTAATGAAACCATATTCAGTCGGGCTTTAATAATTTAATATCATAACCTGTGTACCACCTGATATTAAATGGTACAGAAATATAAATTGATTCATTAGAGCTGTTAGAAGGAGTATTAACTATGATTTGTAACAAAGCTGAGCATTATCTACAATTATCACTAATTTGATATCTTAATGCTTCCATCCAAATTTGAGTCTGCACTCATAATCCTATGCATTCATTTTTTATAAATGGCATAAATATGCTAACCATTATTTTACATTTCAAACTACAATGAATGAAGTTCATGGTTATCCTTACTCATGTTGGAGTTAGATGCTGTTGGATCAGTTCTGGCTCATGACGGCTGCATGTCTAACAGAATGAATCACTCTCCAGTCCGCCACCAGCCTCATAGTTCTTGCTGGTGGAGGCCTTGATTGCAGGAACAGTGTGCTTGATCTCATTGAAGGTAAAGTCAATACATATTGGATATGCGTTTTTGTTGCAGTTCTAAAAAGAATTTATAAAATTGGCCTACTTGTCAGATATGACTAAACATTTGTGTCTTTACTATTTATTTTACTGCAAATGCTGCTGTTGAAGAAGTAAAAGCTCGTGCTTATGTGGGAGGAATGTCAGGGTTACATTTTATTGTTTCTTTGTGTTTGTGCTGTTAGTCTCATTTTCTGTTTCATTTCATGCTATTTCTTAACTTTCCGAGGATAATTTGGCATAACACAGACATTCATACATTTATATGGAAAAATGCGAACTCCAATTGTTATGCAGGAGCACAGTCATTGGGTTCAGCCTTTGTCTCTAACTGATTGCTTTTGCTGGGGCATCCTTCCTATTCCACTTGGTAGAAGTACTGAAAAATAACTCTGCTTCTCTACTTGTCAGGCATTCTTTCTTGAAATAAGAGATCTTGTCAAAGACTCAATATTGTGAAAATGACAATCCTATTAAAAGAAATCTACATGTTCAATGCTATCCAAATCCAGATACCAAATTCATTTTTCAAGATTGAGGAAAATGATCAAATTTATTTGGAGAGGCAGGGACCCAGAATAAGCAAAACATTGCTAGAAACAAAAACGAGGTTCAAAGTCAAAACCATAACGTTCATAAGAGATAAACTGAGATCAGTCTTGCTTTCTCCCTCTATCCTGCCTGCTCTGCCAACTTCTCCTCTCCTCTCCTCTCCTCTCCTCTCCTCTCCTTTCTTCTCCTCCTTGCAACATGTCCAAATTATGTCACACAAAGCTTCAGAATCCTTACCTCCAAGGCTTCTCCCTCTCCAGGATGAACTTGTTTGCTCTCCTAGCAGTCCATGGAATATTCAATACTCTTCTCCAGCACCACAGCTCAAAGGCATCAATTCTCCTTCTATCATCTCTAGTCATTGTCCAGCTCTCTGATGCATAGCAAGTAATTGTAAAGATCATGGCCTGTATCAGGCACACCTTAGTCTCCAGACTGACATTGTTCCTCTTCTGTACTTTGGATAGGTCTCTGACAGCAAAATTTGCCAATGCAATTCATCTTTTAATTTCCTGACTACTCTTACCAAGAGTGTTGATTGTAGAGCCAAGCAAACGGAAGCAGTCAACAATCTCAATCTCTTCACCATCTATCATGTTGTTGCCAGTCGGCCCAGTGGTGAGAATTTTTGTTTTCTTGTTGTTGTGCTTCAATCCGTATTGAAGGCTTCAATCCTTGACCTTCTGCAGCAAGTGATTCAGGTCCTCCTCAGTTTCAGCAAGCAGGGTTGTGTCATCTGCACAACGCAGATTGTTGATGAGTCTACTTCCAATCCTGATGCCACACTTCTTATAGAGTCCAGCATCCCGGATAATCTGTTCCATATATAGATCGAAAAGTTATAGAGACAGGATACATCCCTGATGCACATCCTTCCCAATTTTGAACCCTGCAATGCTTCCTTGTTCTGTTCTGATGACCGCCTCTTGGTCCAAGTATAGGTTTCGCATAAGAACTATCAAATGTCTGGGATTCCCATTCTTCTCAGAGTCAGTCACAGTTTGTTGTGATCCACACAGTCAAATGCCTTTGCATAGTCAATGAAACACAGATAGACATTCCTCTGGTACTCTCTGCTTTCAGCCAAGATTCATCTGACATTAGCTATAATATCCCTAGCAACACAGCCTCTTCTAAATCCAGACTGCACTTCAGGCATTTCTCTGTTGAGGTGTTGTTCCAGTTGTTTTTAGATAATCTTCAGCAGAATCTTGCTTGCATGTGATATTAATTATATTGTTTGATAAACTCTGTCAGATCACCTTTTTGTGGAATGGAACAATATAGATCTCTTTCAGTCAGTTGGCCAGGTGGTTGTCCTCCAGATTTCTTGGCACAACTTGTTGAGCACATCAAGGGTAGCATCTACTGAAATGTATCAGTTGGTATGCCATTATATCCTAAGGTCTTGTTTTTTTGTCAATTCTTTCAGAGTACCTTGAACTTGTTCCTTCATCACTACAGGTTTTTTCTCATGCATTGTTTTATGAAATTTTTCTGTGTCCACCAATTCCTTTTGGTACAATGACTCTGCATATTCTTTCCAACTTCTTTTAATGCTTCCTGAATCATTTAATATTCTGCCTAAAGCATCCTTAAGTATTGCAACTTGAGGTTTAATTTTTTTTCTTCAGTTCCTTTGGCTTAAGAAATGCTGAGTAAGTTTGGCCCTTTTGATTTTCTGAATCCAGCTCCCTGCACATTTCATTGTAATACTTTATTTTGTCTTCCCATACTGCCCTCTGTTATCTTCTGTTCAACTCCTTAATATCTTGATTTCTTCCCTTTGGTTTGGCTTCTCAGTGCTCCACTGCAATATTGAGAGTTTCTTCTGACATCCATATTGGTCTTGCCTTCCTTATCTTTCTTTTTAATGACCTTTTGCCTTCTTCTTGGATTATGTTTTTTATATCCTCCCACAGCTCATCTGGTCTTCACTTATTAATTTCCAAGGCCTCAAACTTGTTCTTGAGATGGTTTTGAGATTCAGGTGGGATAGACTCAAGGTCAAAGTTTGGTTCCTGTGCACTTGGTTTAATTTTCCTCAGCTTTAGCTTGAACTTGCTGATGAATTGTCGGTGGTCTCTTCCATAATCAGAACATGGCCTAGTTTCCACAGCCGATATTGAGATTCTCCAGTGATTCTTTCCACAGATGTAATCTACCTGATTTCTGTGCATACCATCAAGTGAAATCCACGTGGATAGCCTGCTTTTATGTTTCTTATAAAATATATTTACAATGAATAAGTTGTTGATTGTGCAAAATTCTATCATTCTATCTCTAGCTTCATTTCTGTCACCAAATCCATGTTTTCCAGCTACTGATCCTTCTTCTCTATTTCCATCTTTTGCATTCCAGTCACCTATTATTATTAATGCATCTTGATTTCTCATTTGATCAATCTCTGACTGCAAAAGTTGGTAGAAATCTTTTATTTCCTCCTCTTCGGCTTTGGTTGTTGGTGCATATATTTGAATGATGGTGATATTCACTGGACTTCCTTGTATGTGTATGGATATTATCCTGTCACTTACAACACTGTATTTCAAGACGGATAGAATAGGATCTCCGTTTATTCGTTAAGCTTGGAGATTGAGTAACTGTGAGGGAACGATGTGTATGGCGACAACACTGAGTTCTTTGTACATTTGTTCCACAGTTGACCTTTCTATGGCAGCTTGTACACTGCTGCAATACTTGAATCTGTGCCACCATCTGGGGTCATCCCAAGTGGACAGGTTTCAGGAGGGCTTCTACACTAAAATAGGAAAAAGGATGATAGTGTACTTCTAAAAAAATTAGACACCTAAAACTTTATGAATAGCAATGGGACACTGTCAGATATAGTACCAGCATACAATAGTATCAGGTTCCAAAATACAACTGGGAAAGAGCTGTGTCCTCAAATTAAAGTTGACCTTAAAGACATCAATGGAACCAAGTTTGTTGTTTTGTGTTTTTTTTTTTAAATAAAATTTTATTTTAATTGTGATTTCAACAAATGTTTACAGAGAAGCTAGATTTTCATTCATTCATTGTTGCATATATTACCCCCTCTCTCTTCCTCCTTTCCCAGTTCACTTTTTTTGGTGGTTTGTTAATTTTTTTTAATATTTATTCATGGTTATTTAGTTAACCCCCCCCCCAAGTCTCTTTGCAATCTTATACCTCTTATTCTGGGCTGTTGTTGTATATATAACACATAATCATATATACCTTTTAGATAGTTCTTTCTTTCATTTGTTCCAATGCAATGGTCCTTATCTATCCACTCTTATCCTAGTCTCCTCCCAACCTCCCATGTAACACCTGCTTTATAATAGCGTTTGGAGCAAAGTTTTTGTGACCTGCATTTGGTGCATTACTGACTGCTGGACCTATTAGTATTTGCAATGTGGAAGTTATGCAGTGCAAATCTAGGAAAATTAAATGTAATGAAAACAATGAAATACCTATAGATCAATATACAATGTAGAAAGGAATTAACTTTGGGCATTTTGACAATCAAATACACGTGGAATGACAAACTGAAGAGGAATGAGCTTGCATTCTCTATTAAAGAGAATAATTCAAAGGGAGGTCTGATGGGCTAGTGGTGAGAAGCTGTGCTGCAATCCTGAAGGTATGTGGTTTGAATCCACCAGATGGTCTGCTGGAGAAAAAGGGGCAATTTCCTCCTGTGCAAATTTGATCCAATATGATGGTACACAACAATTAAAAAAAATTAAACAAAAAATAATAATTTGGTGTAATTTTCCTGAAGAATAATTATCCTTCAAGTGTGATGACATCAGTAACAGGATAACATCCAGAACGGGCACAGAAAATAAGATAAAGTAAAACAGAGGAGTTGATTGGCAGCTCTTGGGTGACAGTCGCTTTCCCAGGCTGGAAGAAGGCAGTGTGTGGCAGTTAAGTCCAAGTGGGGAGGGCACAGGCAATATTTTGTAGGCAGGGGTTGGAGGTAGGGTGGGAAATTCTCCATGGAGGATGCTGATTGGATGCCTTCTGTTTGTTCCCTAATATGGAGCTACTCAGTTCCTTTAGGTGGGTTGTGTCATAGCTGATGGTTCAGCAGGATGTGGCCGGTGGTTGTGTTCTCTTCTGATTGGTTGTAGCCATATGACATCAGGCTGATTGGAACGTGTCTCCCACAAGGTGTGGTTAGAGTGGAATATCTCCTAGCTCCTAGGTGACCTTACAATAAGGAAGGTTTCTTAAAATTACTACTGTTTTCACATACAAACAACTAATGCCAAAGATGAAGAAATTGAAATTTTTTTTTGCCAACTTCTGTTCTGCAGCCTTATATCAATCACGTACATGGTCAGCATGAACTGCTAATTACTGATGACTGGAATGAGGAAGCTGGAAACAAGGAGCAGCAGTTAGAAAGTAGGACTTTGATGGTAGTTACAGGTTGATATTAATAAGTTCAGAATTTCTCTATCGATCTACCGATCTACTGATCTACCTAAATTTAACTATATCAGATATGCCTATATATCAGTTATAAAACTAAAACTGACATCAGTTTTCTTCAGCCTATGAAACTGGTTACTTTGCCTCAGAATTCTTCATTTCCTTTCTTCAGTGATGTCAAGTAGTTTAAGTGGTCTGTACTAGGAGACGAAATGCATCTTTCCTAGATCAGTGTTTACCTCTCTGAAACTGTTTTCCACAGTCACATGTAAATTGTGTCTTAATCTACCTGTGTGCCAGGAGGTGAGGTGCACCTTTCCTGAGTTAACCTTTATCTTTTTCTCAGTTATGTGTTAACTTTTTTGTAGATTGCCAGTTTACTGGTATCTGTGTGTGAACAGTATATTTCAGATGAAGAAATTATTTGATTTTACTAACAAAAGTTCACTGTTAAGTGAGTTGGTGTCTCACCCTGGTATAAAAGTCCAATGACTACTCCTAGATGACAAGGAGGCAGTCTCTGAGAAGGATCTCACTTCTGTCTCCCAGATCTGCAATAAATTGCTATGGATATTGCAATCTATCTGTCTTATTGAAAATTGACTATGGAAAGAACTCCTTTTGTTCAGTAACAAGAGGATGTACATTAGCAATCACATGATAGAGTTTCTCAAGATCAACAATTTATTTACTATACATAACATTTTCTCCCTCAAACATGAATGGACCTCACTCGTTAGAATACACAGAAATTAAATAAACTATATCTGTGAGGGGAAAAATGATATCAGCATCCATATAGCTCTGAGTGCCAATCTTCAATTGAGTCTGTTTGCTGTGTTTTAAGAATTACGGACTTTGAATATTGCATTATTTTGCTTGCAGTCAGTTAAGTTAAGGTTTTTTTGTTTTGTTTTCTTTTATTTTATTTTGAGGGGCATGTGTATGTAGTCCTGGATTGGTAGAATGAGAAATCATCAAATTGTTTTCAAAATAAACCGCATGCTGAGAGGTTTCCTGTGTATTTTCCAGAGGACTACTGCTAATCATATGACAAAAATGTTATTGTTTTTCTTATGGAAATAATATTGAAGAATATGGGATTACATCATCTGAGAATTTATTTCGTGCCAAGCTGGGTAAACATCTAAATCCAAAGCTGTTAGGAAAATCATTGGTCTATGTCAATCTGTGGCAGTCTTCAGCATGGGCACAAAAAAGCCAAATTGTATAATGTAAGGAGACAACATCTGCATTGAGTGGTCCCTCAGAGGAAGAAAGAGGCATGCAAGCTTCAGTACCTAATTCCAAACACGATCATCTCTAAGCCTGTTTTTGTCTAACCATGGACAAATTACAGCTGACAATTTAAAGTTGGGATTAGTCATATGCTTGGTCCCTTTCTCCACCTAAGGAAATGAGACGTGTGCTCAAGCCATTTTTATCCAGGGCTGTGAATACCAGAATCTCCATGTGCAAATCTTTCTTATTAATTTATTACTAAAAGAACACTTCAGCTAATTGCTTTCTGCTGAGCTGATCTTGAATTACACGCATACATATGAAAGGTTGCCTAGCAGATATGACTCCAGGAGCCTGGGGAAAAATGCTTTTGTAGAAAAACAACACTTCAATTACAAAGACCCAACCACCTGTTCTCTGAAATTTGGAAAGCTTTAAAAGTACACATAGATACAGGTTCAAAAATTAGATGATTAGATATCTCTGAGAGAGAGCAACTGCTTTGATTTACAGTAAATGTGATGACAGAGATAATCTTGCTTCTGGAGAATAAGGATAGGGAAGGACAGAGCACTAAGACCTCTCAAGAAAGTGACCCTGCAGGAGGAGCTGTCTGTGCAAAGGGTTTGGGAGGTAATATAAATGACAGCATTTTGTTAAAGTCATCCAAATTTTTGCTTATTTTGAAAGTTAAAAATATGACTTTTTATATTTGTCACAGATCGTTTTGTTTTAAGGTTAAAAAGGAAAGTTTTGAAATCCTCTCCTATCTGTGTTGAATTCTTTAGAACAAAATGTGTGTGTGTGTGTGTGTGTGTGTGTGTGTGTGTGTCTGGTGACCTAATGTCAAAAGTTGAACTGCAATCCCAAAGGTACAGTTTTAAAACCATCATCTGCATCGTGAGAGAAGGATAGATGATCTTCTCCTGTGCAATTTACTACCTCTGAAAACCCACTTGAGGGTCAGCTATGGGTTGGTTCCAACTGGATGGACTTGACATAAGAACAACCATCTCTCTCTCTCTCTTTTCTTTTCCTCCCCCTCTCCCTCTCCCCCCCTCCTCTCTCTGTATTTGTGTCTCTCT
>NW_006399965.1:4985650-4988221 GCF_000299155.1 Elephantulus edwardii | reverse complement strand
TGGAATGGAAAAAAGCCCTGAATAAGCAAAGCACTCCTTAAGAATAGAAGAACAGTAGGAGGTATCTCACTCCCTGATTTCAAATCCTACTACACTGCCGCAGTGGTAAAGAAACTGAGATTCTTAACAGCTTCAGTTTACTTGTTTTTATAATCAACACTTTTGTTATCAGCTGCCAAGAAATCAAAAGGAGAATTGCATTGAGAAAAAAAAAATCTACTGTCAGGGATTTCTCCAGAGTACTGAGAAACAATGATATCAGTCTGGTGACTAAGGTGATCTGGGCAGTATTCTTCTCAGTTTCTTTCTATGCATCAGAAAGCTGGTCAGTTAACTAGAGACAATACAAGGACATTTGATGCTTTTGAGTTGTGGTGCTGGAGAAGAATACTGAATAGCCCACGGACTTCCAGGAGAACAAACAGGTTCATCCTGGAGAGGGTGAAACTAGGCTGTTGCTGGGAGGCAAAGATTCTGAAGCTCTGTCCGACACACTTCAGGCATGTTGCTAGGAGGTGCTGTTCTTTGGAGAAGGACATGATGCTGGGAAGAGTGAAGATTTGGCAGAGGAGAGGAAGACCTTCAATTAGGTGGATTGACATGGTGACTGCTGCAATGGGCTCGTGGGTGTTTCGAAGTGTGAGGATGGCACAGGAGAGATGAGGTTCCAGATCTTCTATTTACAGGGTCGCCAAAAGTCATACTTGACTCGACTGCACCTAACAACAATAACACATTTTTGTTTTAACTTTTAAGTTATACGTTCTACTTTGCCCTTAGTGGCTAGCCCAAAGTTTCCATACACTAGATATCATCATATTATTCAACTGAGTATAATTTATTATTTCTAACTCTCTGAACAACACTTGTGAACTTTGCCTTATACTGTAGCATCCTCACCATCTTTTACATGCTTGACTTCATTGCAACAGAAAACTGTCAATTTATGCTTCAGAGGGTATTTGTCTCTTCATTTGACATTTCCCAGCATGATGTCTTCTACCAGTGACTGGCCCTCTAAACAACCTGTGCAAAGTTCGTGAGGCAAAATTTCACTGTCCTGCCTCTGTAGGGCACGCTGGTTGCACTGCCTCCATGACTTGTTCTTTTGGCTGCTCATGGGATCTTCAGAACAAATTTGAAAGCCAATATTTTAAATAACTTCTCTCTATATAAGAACAGGGTCATTGCCATTACTTGTCATGCACTTGAGAACTGGACAATAACTAAAGATGATAGAAGAAAAAAAAAGATGTCTTTGAGTTGAGGTGCTGGAGAAGAGTTGAACATACTGTGGACTGCCAGGAGAACAAATAGATCTGTCCTGGAAAGGGTGAAACCAGGTTACTCCCTGCAAGGATTTTGAGGCTCTGTCTCGAAAATTTTGGGAATGTGACCAGGCGAGATCAGTCCTTGGAACAGGACATCACGCTTGTAAGAGCAAAGGGACGGTGAAGGAGAAGATAACTCTGGAGGAAATGGATTGACTCTGACTGGGATAGAGTAACTAGGGAAATGAAGTTAGGTGTGTCAGAGTCACTGAGACTGGCTCAGGCTTCAGAGCTATTGTCCATATGAACACTGAGTCACTGGTGACTTGACAGCACATAACAACAATAACAACACATATAATTATACTATTGATGTAAGAATGACCATTACTTTTTGTTGTTATATGCTGTTGATTCTACTGCAAACTCACATTGACTCTATGAACAACAGCTATGAACCTGGCCATATCTTGTGTCATTTCTTCTTGCCTTGTACCGTTATTCAGATCCAATCCCTCAAGCAAGTTTTCAGAGGAGATTGCCCATCTTTCTCCATCAGCTGTGGAGCAACTGGTAGATTGCAACTACACACCTTTGTGTTGGTGGTGCAGTTCCGTAGGGGCAAGTAGCTGCACTGCGATCCCGAAGGCATGTGTTTGAGGCCACCAGAAGCTCTGCAGGAGAAGGAAGGGCAATCTCCTCCTGTGTGATTAGCTGCCTCCGAAAACCCATCAAAGGCTCAGCTGTGGTTTGGTTCCAGCTCTACAATATACAACAACAACAAACCACCATAGGACGATTTGGTGGCCTAGTGGTTAGATGCTGTCCAGCAATCCAAAGACACTTGATCAAATCTACAAGCTGCCCTATGGGAGAAAGATGAGCGATCTTCCCTCATGTGATTTATAGCCTCAGACGACCCACTGGAGGGTCAGCTATGTGTTGGCTCCACCTTGGCAGCACACAGCAACAACAAGCCACCAGAGCATAGTGTGGCATTGCCAGGTGTTGTCAAACCAAGTCAGACTCATGACATTATGTGTGAAAGATTTCGGAGGAGGATTAGCTGTTTGTTTACCGTCTTCATGAACCAAACATAGATTGGTTCTGGGCCACCTCTTTCACTGTGATAGTTACGTCTTTTCATTTTATAGAATGTGGCATCATTTTCACACTGACTCTCTACTGAAAGACCCCCGAACCGATGGTCCTGTCCCAAGCAGACGGCGAAGACCCAAGACTCCAAGACACCGGCTTGATGCAACAGCAAGAGGAGAGGTTTATTGCGGAGCTCCGGGCC
>NW_006399965.1:4979710-4985550 GCF_000299155.1 Elephantulus edwardii | reverse complement strand
AAATATAATTATAATTTAAAAAAAAAAAGAAAGCTCCTGACTGCCTTCTGTAGTGGTTGTACCATTTCACGTCCCCACCAGTAGTGAATGAGAATGCCAATCTCTCCACATCCTTCCCAGCATTTGTTGTTTGCTGCCCTGTTGAACTTCACTGTCATTGCTGGGATGAGAAGGTCTCTTATTGTTTCTCTGGTAGTGATTTGCAATTTTCCTTTCCTTATAAAGGTCTTTAGTGTGTCTAGTTGCGTTTATCCCCAAGTATTTCATCTTGGCATCTATGAAAGGTATTAGTTTCTTAGTTTCTTTCTCTTGTTTTCTCTGTTGCTGTAGAGAAATTTCATTGATTTTTGTATATTGATCTTGTATCCTGGCATGCTTCTAAACTGGTCAACTAGATCTAATTATTTTTATCTTTTGAGATAGTATTGCTTCTGGGGTGAGATGATGTCTCATTGTTGTTTTGATTTGCATCTCTCCGAGAGCTAAATTTTGAGCATTTCTTCATGTGTTTGCTGATCATCTGAATTCCTTGTGATTGAGTTGTTTGCCTTTTTAAATTGTTGTTATTGAAGTACTAGAATATTCTATAGATTTTAAATATAAGTCCTTCATCAGATATATCATTGTAAAATATATTTTCTCCGTCTGTAGGTTTCCCTCTTACCCTGTTAGAGAAGTTTTTTAATGTGCAGAGGGATTTGATTTTTAGAAGGTCCTATTCATTTCCTGGCTGTAGACGAAAATCATTTGTTGAAAACTGAAGTAAGATCCACACCTCACACCATACATAAACACCAACTCAAGGTAAATAAAAAAAACCCTAGGAATAAAACTAAAGATGATAAAATTAATCAGAAAAATTGTAATAATTTTCTGTGCAATTATTGTTTTATACAAGATTTTTTTATGAATTTGTCATTGGGAGTTCTGGTGACTTAGTAGATAGAGTCACTCTGCCAGTCCAAGGCAGTCTGTACTAACCCATCAGTTGCTCTGTGGAAGAAATATGAACAATCTCCTCCTGTGTGATTCAGGGTCTCTGAAAAACCACTGTGAGTTGATTCTGAATCAATAGTTTGTTGTATTGAGTCCGCCATATTTTAGAGATATTTCCTCCAATGTATGGCTTGTCTCTTATACTTTATTTCAAAGTCACTTCTTCAGAGAGTCCAGTTTATCAAATAATTTGCTCAGTGTACAGATTGAGTAGATATGGAGAAAGGATATAACCCTGACGCACACACCTTTCATAACCACGTAGTGTTCACTTGTTCTATTCACACAGCAGTCTCTTGATCTAGGTATAGATTTTACATGAGTGCAATTAAGTGTTCTGGTATTCTCATTCTTCTCAATATTAGCCATAATTTGTTATAATCCACGCAGTCACCTTTGCATAGTCAATCGACACTCTTCTGATAGTCTTCTTTTTTTACCCAAGATCCATCAGACATCAACAATTATATCCCTGGTTCAATGGCTTCTTCTAAATGCAGCTTGATCTTCCGGCAGCTTCCTGTCTATGCACTGATTTTTAATAACCTTCAGCAGTATTTTGCTTTTTGCAATAATAATGATACAATTTGATAGATTCCACATCCTGTTGCATTACTTTTCTTGGAATGGAAACAAATATGGATTCTTCCACTCAGTAATCCAGGTCCTCCAAGTTTCCTGGCATAGACTGATGAAGTCTATAAAGAAGAATGTGAGATCAAAATCAGAGGAAGCCTCAGCAAAAACCCACATTATGCACAGGACACAATTTTGCTCGTTAAACTGAGGAGGACTTGAAGTACTTACTGCAGAAGATCAAAGATTACAACCTGCAATATGGATTGCATTTCATTGTTAAGAAAAAAAAACTCTCACCACCTGACTAATAGGTGACAATCTACTAGAATAAAACAGTTTAAAACTGTCAATAACTTAATCTTATTTGGATCCCAAATCAACACCTCTGGTACCAACAGTCAGGAGATAAGGATACATATTGCTCTGGTAAAATGTGCCATCAAGGTCCTTTCCAAATTACTGAGGAGCAATGATGTCAGTTTGAAGACTAAGGCACAACTGATTCAATCCATGGCCTTTTCAATTGCTTGCTATGCATCTGAAAGCTGAACAATTAATAAAGATGACAGAGAAAGAGTTGATGCCTTTGAGTTCTGGTCTTGGAGAAGAGTGCTGGATATCCAATGAACTGCCAAGAGAACAAACAAATACATCTTGGAGAAGATGCAGCTAGAGTCATCTTTGGAGGCAAAGGTATTGCAGCTTCATCTCACATACTTTGAGTGTATTGTTAGGAGAGACTATTCTTTGGAGAGGAACATATTGCTTGGAAATGTGGAAGGTTGGTGAAAGACAGGAAGACCCTCAACCAGGTGGATTGACACAGTGACAATGGCAATGGGCTGAGTATGCCAGAGATTGTGAGTATGATACAGAACAGGAAGGACAGGGTTCAAATCTGTTGTTTATAATGTCACAATGGTTCCTGTTTCTCTTGACAGCACTTAACGACAACAATGCACCATTGTGTACTCTGTATTCTTTAATCAGTTAGTTTTGTTATCTCCTGTGGAAAGTCATGTTCCTGTACTCTTCTCTTCTCTCTCTTCCTCTCTTTCTTTGTTTCTCTCCTCTCCTTCTCTCCTCCCTCCCTCCCTTCCTTCTTTTCTTTTCTTTTCTTCTCTTTCTTCCTTCCTCCCTCCCTCCTTCCTTCCTCTCTCTCTCTCTCTCTCTTTCTTCTTTCTATTTATTTTATTATTTTTTTGTGTGTGGACCGTCAAATCGGATCTGACTGGTATGGGAGGAGACTGTCTATCCTTCTCCAGCAGAGCATGTGGTGGATTTGAACTGCATATACCCCAGTATATCTGGGATGTACTGTTTCTTA
Source organism: Elephantulus edwardii (assembly GCF_000299155.1). Lineage (NCBI taxonomy): Eukaryota > Metazoa > Chordata > Mammalia > Macroscelidea > Macroscelididae > Elephantulus > Elephantulus edwardii. The sequence goes on along the minus strand of NW_006399965.1, from coordinate 4,982,648 downwards.
AAATGCCTTTGCTATTTTGATCTGTTCCCAAATCAAACCAACTGCTGTCAAATGCATTCCCACTTAATGTAATCCTCCAGGACAGAGTACAACTCCCTTGTAAGGTTTCCCAGGCTGGATGTACTCTTTATGGAGGCTAACTGCACATCCTTTTGGAGAGCGGCTGACTCATTCAAAAGGTTGGCAGTCCAACACTTTCTCCAATGAGCCATTAGTTTGTCAATTTCCACTAAGAGCTCTGCTATTTATAGGCGTTGTAAATGAATATTTCAAAATTTTCATTCCCTTGAGCGTTCCCTTTCTTGCTTACTTATCATCATTTTGTCTCTTAATTGATCTTTAATAATATTTTATAATTTCTAATAAAACTCATGCATATAATGTATTAGCTCTTTCTCTAGATAACTGATAGCTTTTGAATCCGTTATTACACTTTCTAATTGGTATCGATAGTGCAAAATGCAAGTGATTTGTTACTAGGAGCTTATAGTCAGCTGTGCTGCTAAACTCCCTTGTTAGTTCTAATAGTCTGCCGATACATTTTCTTGGGTTTTCTACACAGATAATTAGCTTGCCTTCACATTAAGGCCATTCTCTCTTCTTTCTCATCTCCAATATTTATTTTTTATGCTTTCTTATCTCTCTGCTTTAACTTTGACATCTGAACAGGAGCTGGCCATTCCTATAAGGTTTCCAATTTAATGGGACAGTGTATATCCTTATATCTAATTTTATGCCTGGAGTAAAGTTTTGTAATTATCTCCCCAAAAAGCTTTATGACTTTGTAACCAGATAGAGTTCCTTCTAACTGGCTGCTCATCTCTGCCACTGAGTTAACACTCCTTATTATCTGGTGTGTCAAGTTGCTCCAGCTTCATCTTTTTCATTGTTTTTAAGTCAACCTGGCATCAACCATTTCTCTCAGAAAACCTGTTCTTGGAAATTGCATTTCAAAGCTATATTCTAGCTGCTAAGAGTATGCATTTGTGGAAGCTGTGCATTTAATTTTCTCTTTTACTTGTCTTCCTTTCTTTTATTTGTAATGTGGGTCATGAAAAGAAGCAGAGTGCATCTTTCTGCATTTTCCTGCATGGAGACAGGTTATCCTGTCTTTTCCTCTGTGGAACAACAGGGTGTTTTGAAATCGCTGGCCACCTGGTTAGCAGCCAATCTCAAACGTGACATCCAGGCTTCTTTGATATTTTGTAGTAAGTGGATCATATTTTAATGTTTATAATTCACTTATTTCACTCAGCGTACTATTTTCAATAACTCCATGCTGTAGAATGTATCAGGACTTCATTTCTCTTTATTATTGAGTAATATTGTTGTTATGTTGTTAGGTGCCATCAAGTTGTAGACTACTCATAGTGACCCTATGAATGAAAGGCCTGAGAGTTGTCCATAGGGTTTCCAGAGACAAGCTATTTCAGAAGTGGATGCCACTCCTGCTTCCAAGCTTGTTTTAATTGGGAAGCTCCACCAAACACTGTCTTCTATGGGTAACCATTCTCACATTTGACACATCAGTGTCACAGTGTTTTTAGCATCACAGCAACCAGGAGTTGCCTCTTTACAGCAAGACACAGACCAGTGCTATACCACCTAGAAGAATGTTTGACATAAAACAATTTGAAACTGGCCTGAGGGCCACAGATTAAAATCACCCACCTTGGGCTTAGTAGCTTAACTTTCTCTCCACTAGACCAAATGAGCTCTCTCTGTCATCATTGTTATTGTTGTTATTATAATATTTTAGTAACATATTATGTAAATGTTATAAATCATATTATATTTATTCATTCATCAATTGCTGGCCATTTTGTCTGTTTCTGTCTTTTGGCTATTAATAATGCTGTATACAAATGCATTTTTGTGTTTCTTATTTAATCTGGGAGGAATTTACCTGGGAACGGGACCTCTGCTGACATAGTCTCTAAGGAGTTGCACTGCTAACTCATAGGCCACACGTCTGTGGTTTGAATATACCACTGGTTCCAAACGAGAAAGATGAACAATCCCCTCATGTTACTTACAACTTCAGAAGCACATGGAGGGTCAGTTAGGAGTTGTTTCTGACTCAGGGGTGATAAGTAAGATACTTAGGAGTAGAATTGATGAATATTATTTGAAATACAAATAAAAACCTAAATGAGATTCACTTCACATACTATATATATATATATATATATTACTTAAAATTCCTCTCAAAATGAGACATAGTCAACAAAATACATAGGTTATCTCTAACAAACTACTTCCCCGTCTGTGAAAGTCTAAATAAACTTTAAAGATCATGTTATTAAATAAAATTCGGTAAAATTGAAAATAGATTTTTGGAAAACATCTAAAATTTGTATAGCTTTTGTCAAGGCTTTCAATACTGTCTGTACTATTTTATAGTCCCACCAGTAATGGATGAGGACTCTAATTTCTCCTTATAATTTTCCAGAACACTTGATTGTGCTTATGTGAAACCTATACATGGACCATGATTCAATTCTCAGAACAGAGCAAGGAAACACTGCATGGTTCAAAATCAGAAAAGGGGTATACCAGGGATGAAACCTATCTCCATAACTTTTCAATCTATATGCGGAACAGAGATCTTTGGGAGGCTGGGCTCTATGAGGAAAAATATGACATCTGGATTGGAGGAAGACTCATATTATGCAAATGATACAATCTTGCTTGCTGTAACTGAGAAGGATCTGAGACATTTGCTTCAGAAGGTCAAGGACTGAAGTCTTCAATGTGGATTGAAGCTCAATATCAAGAAAACAAAGATTCTCACCACTGGGCCAGTTGGCAGTTTTATGATAGACGGTGAAGAAACTGAGATTCTTTTTTTTTCTATAATTATATTTTATTAATTTTCATAAACATTTACAGAGATTTTGGGTTTCCATTCATTCATTGTTGCACTATTCTCTCTACC
>NW_006399965.1:4972681-4973935 GCF_000299155.1 Elephantulus edwardii | reverse complement strand
GGACAATGGAAAAATTCCTGAGTTTAACTTAGCTGAGAACTATAGAAACCTGAGTTTAATTCAGCTTAAAACTATAGAGACTATTTTAATTTTAATCTTTCACTACTTCACTACTCAAGATGTCCTTTTCCAGTGATTATTACTTTTTACGTACACCTCCAAAGTTAGCAACCTAAAGTTTCACAGTCTTTGCTTCTTTGGATCTTTCTGGTTCTAGTTATTATAAGATTAATTTGTTTTATTCCGGTTGTTGTTGTTGTTATGTACCTTTGAGTTGGAATCGATTGATGACTTGACAGTCCAGAGGGTTTTCAGAGACAGTAAATTGCAAAGGAAGGGATTGTCTATGCTTCTTCCATAGAGGAGCTAGTGGATTAGAACCATGTGCCTTTGAGATTGCAGTGTAATCACTAGGGCACCAGACCTTTGTATCTCTTTCTTATCTATCTATCTATCTATCTATCTATCTATCTATCTATCTATCTATCTATCATCTAACCCATCTATCTATCTCATCTATGTATCGATCTCTATTATGTATCAATCATCTCTATATCTATCTATCATCTCTATTATCTATTTTCACTTATTATCTATCTATCTATCTATCTATCCAGTCATCTATTATCTATCTATCCATCCATCCATTATCTATCTCTATTTTCTATCAATAATCTATCATCTATTATCTATCTAATCTATCTCTCTATCATATCTATCTCTCTATCATCTATCTATTATTCTTTCTATCTATCTATCATCTATCTATCTATCTATCTATCTATCTATCTATCTATCTATCTATCATCTATCTATCTATCTCTCTCTCCCTATCGTGTTATTGTTGTGTACTGTAGAGTCAGAACTGACCCATGCTGACCCTCCCTCTGATTGGTTTTCAGAGGCACTTTATCACAGGTGAGGAGATATGTACATGTGGGAAGTTCTACTTTGTTCCTTTTCTGACTGTTCCTTAGTTCTTTATGTATTTAATCTTTCAAATGATGCTCATTTTATGTTTTAAAGAGTGTATTTCCTTGTTTTGTGCTATTCTTTGCTTTATTTGCTTACTGTGACTCATCATTCATTGCCCACGCCCCGCTCATGTATTTTTTATATTTTATTGTTAGGTCACTTTCAGTGGGAGCTATTTATTTTATTTTTCTTTTTCCTCTGTGGAAATTCGTGGTTGCTTAGGTTGTGAGAATATTTTCTACTACTAGTTTCACATTGTTTCTGTTTCCTAGTATAGTC
>NW_006399965.1:4970252-4972581 GCF_000299155.1 Elephantulus edwardii | reverse complement strand
TATCTATCTATCTATCTATCTATCTATCTATCTATCTATCTATCATCTATCTATCTTAGCATACTATGCATTACATATGTTGTTGTTGTGTACCATTGAGTCAGAGCTGACTCATAGCTGACCCTCCAATGGGTAGTTTATTGGTAAGGAGCTATGCTACCAACCCAAAGTCATATGGTTCAAATCCACTTGCTGCTCCACTGAAGAAAGATGTGCAATCTCCTCCCATGCCATTTACTGCTTCTGAAAATCTGATTGAGAGTCAGCTCTGAGTCAGTTCTGACTTGATGGTGCATAAAAACAACATCTTAAAAACAATGTGGGAAGTGTTTAGGGCAAGATCTGCCTCGATAAAGCCACCTGCTCATTTACTGCCATGCGTTGAGAGTCTGCATCATTGGATGGCAGAATCTCCGTCACTGGATAGCAGGAACACAGCACGTGTGGGAGCAGAGATCATAAATACTATATCCTGCAGGTGAACAGGAAGTCCCTGATCTCACTGAGTACTGTAGTTCCCTCTGGGATTGGTTTTGTTTGTTGTGCACATCAGTGAAATATATGCTTTTGTTCAATTTATTCCAGCCCCCAATGTAATAAAGGAAACCTTTAGAGAGATAATCATGATTCGCTTTGTCCATCTAGCAGTCCATGTTTCTTAAATCCTTTCCTGAGAGAACATCACTTGGCTTAGTTGTCCCTATCTCCCCTTTCTCTAGTCTTTGTTTTTCATCACATGTTTCCATGGGAACCACTGAGTTCCTTGTCTTCATCCTTGGAGAGCTATGGGAACTCTGTAGGTGAGGGTGTGGGTGGTCCTCATCCTTAACTTTTCAAGTGAGCTATACAGTGATCCTTAATGTTCTGCTGTTGCCATTATGCTCTAGAATAAACCGTTCAGGCCTCCCACCTTCAAGCATCTTCATGTGAGAAGAAGAAGCAGTCTCATTGACCCTTTATGACATTAAATTCCACTGTGTTCCATTGCCTCTGCTTCCTAAGATTCCATGAGGATTCTTCATTTGAGCAGGCTTCCATCTAGAATGTGAGATAATTTTCTTTCTTATTAGAACCTTCCTATCATTAAATGATTAACATGAAATTATTCCCTTTAGTTTGCCTTGAAGAGGGAAAGTATCTGCCCTGCTTTCACAGTAAGAAGGGGAGAGAAATAATGAACTTTGTACACACAAAGTTCATAACACCAAGCATGGTTTCTAATGACTCTGGGCCCACTCCGATTTTTGTTGTATGAAGGAAGAGTTGGGATAATTCTATCAGTCTCACATATTTGGCAGCCACCATTACGAGCTATCAACTCAATAGCACCTCTCAACAATAATCTTTAGAAGAGGCAAATAAGAAGTTACTCAGTAATCTGTTGAGAATTGCACTAATTTTTTGTGTTAATATCAGTGAAATGAAGTTCTGGTGGCCTAGTGGTAAGGTTTTCCTCTGCCACCCCAAAGCCAAGCTGCTCCCCAGGAAAAGACTCCCCAGGAAAAGACTCCTCCAATGTGACTTACTGTCTCTAAAAATCCCTCTGGAGGGTCAGCTCTGAATCAGTTCCAACTCAACAGCATTTAACAACAACAATAACAAAAATGTTAATTATTTTTTTAATTTTAATGAACATTTACAGAGATTTTGAATTTCCATTCATTCATTGTTTCACTTTTTTCCTTGCCTACCCCTCCCGCACCCCAGTTTGTTCCTCTCTTTGAAAAGTAAAAGAAAAATTCCTTTATTGGTATACAATCCCCCATCCCCACAAAAATGTTAATTCTTTATATTTACATCAATGCATCATAGCCAGGTGTTAACATTTTTATCAATTTGAGGATTATTTTAACTTTATATTTATGATTACTAACAAAACCCCTTTGTTTGCTTACTGTCATTTACCTTCTTTGTGATTAGTTTGTGCATATAATTTTATAACAGTGGTGTTATGCAATATTTGTTGCTTTGTGACTGAGATAATTCACTCAGCATGTCTTCCAGATCCTTCCATGTTGTGTATGTTTTACAAATTTACTGTTTTTCAATGCTGCTTAGTATTCCATTATGTGAATGTACCACAGTTTTACTACTCATTTGTTTGTTGATGGGCACTTGGGTTGCTTCCATCTCTTTGCTTCTGGGAATAATGCAGCAATAAATATGTGCATAATGTTTGTGTAACAGGTCTGGATTCTTTACGGTATATACACCCTAAATAGTGGGATAACTGAGTTAAATGGTATTTCCATTTCTAACTTACAAAACATTTAAAGAAGAACTGTTACCAATTCTACATAAATTATTCCAGAAAATAGAAAAAGATGGA
>NW_006399965.1:4956413-4961077 GCF_000299155.1 Elephantulus edwardii | reverse complement strand
AATTATTATATATAAATCATTATGTATGTATAAATTATTATAGCTATATACTTCTACACACACATTGATATTTTGGCTTAATGTTCCTTGAACCATTGTTATTGTTATGTGCCATCAAGTAGCCTGAAACTCAGTGCGACTCTACGTACAGCCCTCTGAAGCCTGCCCTGTCCTGAGCCAGTGTCACTGACTCTGACACATCTAACCCGATTGCCCCAGTTACTGTATCAATTCATCTCATCCTGATCTTCCTCTCCTGTGTTATTTCTCCACCCTTCTGAGCATGAGGTCTTTCTCCAAGGATGGCTCCCTTCTGGTCACGTGACCAAGTGTAATGAAAACATGTTTCCAAATCCCATGTGGAATGCAGGCTCTGAATTCCATGTTTTACAAGAAATCTTCCCTCTGTTTCCCACCTCAGGTCTCTCTGTATCCTAACAGACATGGACACATTTTGTTATATTTTCCTTGATATACTGAAAAGATTTTGATATAGTCAAATTTATACTGACAATACCAATTTTTATGGATAAGTCTCAGTTTCAATTCCATTTTATTCCAAGGTCATTGTTCTTGTTACCTCTCCCAGGTAGTAATTAAAAGTCAGCCCTAAGTTTTAATAGATTGATGATTTGCACCGCCTTGTTTTATGTCATTACTTCAATTTTGTTTTCAGTTCTTTCATCTGTGCATTTCAGTTAATTATTGTGCACTCACCTATTAAGACATCTTTTAAAAATCTTTAAAATTTTATCTCTCTCTGGATGCTTTTAGAAGGATAATTTTTTACTCATTTTATTGTACCATCTGATTGGCTCAGAAGGGTGATTCATAAGTTGACTTACTAGCTTCTGTTTTAAGGGATTAGTTTGTTTACATAATGATTGATAATATATTTTTATTTGATTGTATCTTCCTATCTTATGAGTCTTCCGCCCACACCCTGGTTTGTCATTATTTTGCTTTGTTTCTCTTTTTTCCTTTTCTGAATTTTATTGAAATTTTTTTCTTTATTTACAGTCTTAAAATATAGGCTATTTTTATAGCTTTCTAAACAGAAGGAGCTATTTTAATGGCCCATGGAAAATTCCGCCTAAATAATCTTCTGGCTCTGTTAACGGTTGTCTAAAAGTGTAAATTACTGTCTTTTTAAAGACACAACATGGCAATTTCTTTCTGTTTCTCTGCAGTCAATATTTATCGGCAGTGCATTTATTCTCCCACCAGCGGCACAGGAGCTCGTTAGAGACTAAATCTTTCCACAAAAGCAACAAAAAGGCTGGATTCATACACTGAATGTTTGTTTTAAAGGTTCAGAAAGCTATCACAGGAGAATATAGGACAACCATTTCTGGGTAAGGATAGAACAGAGAGGTGAGGACCGTGTTAAATACTGCTTTTTCGCCACAAGAGATATCAATTCAAAAGTGGCAGATGACTAATTTAGCTGATCAGAAATCAGTATTCAAGAGGCTGATTACATGGAGAGGTTCTGGCATTCCCAGAAGGCTGGTTAAACTGAACTAAACTAAACTAAGCTAAGCTAAGCTAAACTAAACTAAACTAAATTAAACTATAAACTAAACTAAACTAAACTAAACTAAGCTATAAACTAAACCAAACTATAGGAACCTACTGGTATAATCCTTGGAAGGCATCAAGCTGTGAGAGGGAAAATGTCCACAGAAGAGGAAAAAACCTCCACCAAGATGTTTTGACACAGTGACTAGAACACAGGACAGGATGGAGATTGTGACCGTGATGATAGGGCAAGGTTAAGATCTGTCTTTCTTGGGGTGGATGTGAGTCACTTCCATGGCACCTGACGAGTGGCAGAAGGTTAAAGCAGCTGGCTGCTAGCCTCCGGGACGGAGGTTTGAACCTACCAGTAGCTCTTTGGGCAGAGGACAGGATGTGGAATATGAAGCAGCCCGTTTCCACAGAGATTTACAACTTCAGAAGCCCTTTATGATTGTTTCAATTTGAATTGATCCACTAACGATGGGTTCGGTGGGGTTGCGTTTATGATCTCCAAGGAGGAGGGATTCTACTAACACATAACTTTGGAGTATTACCCTAAGGGAACGGAGTATTACCCTAAGGGAACCAAAGACCAATTCTCACTAATGACGGCAGTTCATTTTCAAAACAACTCTGTGCCTTAATGAATAAAAATTATCTGTCCCTACTCCAACTGCCTTCCAGAAGAAAAAGAACTCTCTGTGATAAAAGATAATGCCATCAAAGTACTTGAAATTGTCACCGTGTAGTTACAGGCAACATCATCAAACATCCAGTAAAAACATATCCAGGCACACAAAGAGTGTCTTACATTATTGTTGTTATATGCTGTTGAGTCAGCTGTGACTCATAGTAACACTATGAACATCAAATCTGAACCCTCTGCCCCAGCTTGTGTCATCTTACCGTCTCTCATTCTATTGATGCCATGATAACAGTCACTGTATCTTCATATCTTGTTGTGGCTTCATTTCTTTATGCTGCCCTTCCACCTTTCGATGCATGATAGTCTTTTCCCCAAACTGGTCCAGACAAACCTATGTCCAAATTATGTGTGAAGAGTTTCACCATCCTTACCTCCAAAGAGCATTCTGGTTTCACTTTTTCCAGGGCAGATCTGTCTGTTCTCTTGGCAGTCCATGGAATAATCAGTACTTTTCTCCAACACCATAATTCAAAGGCATCAATTCTCTCATCTGTAGTTATTTTCCAACTTTCAAATGCATAGCAAGGAACTGAGAAGATCATGACTTGGTTCTGGTACACCTTGGTCTTCAAACTGATGTCATTGTTCATTAATACGTTGGAGAGTTTCCTGACAGCATATTTCTCCAATGCAACCCATCTCTTGATTTCTTGGCTACTGGTACGAAAGTTGTTGACTGTGAATCTAAGTAAGATGAAATTCTTGACAAATTCTTTTTTTTTTTCCTCTTCACCTATCATGATGCTGATGAGTCAAATGTGAGAATGGTTACCCATGGTGGACAGTGTTTGGTGGAGCTCCCTGATTAAAACCAGCTTGGAAGCAGGAGTGGCATCCACTTCCATAATAGCTTGCCTCCAGAAACCCTATGAACCTTGGAGAAAGGACGAAAGTTATACAGGTGTCCAGGTCTTTCGTTTATAGGGTTGCTATGAGGTGCCTGCGACTCGACAGCACTTGACAATAACACATCATGATCCTGCCTGTTGGATCATTAGCCCACTGATGAGGATTTCTAAGCATGATACCCTTTTCCAAGGACTGGTCCTTCCAGACATTAAATATGCCCAAAGCATGTGAGATGAAGCCTCAAAATCCTTGCCACCAAGGAACAGCTTGTCTTCACCTTATCCAGGGTAAACCTGTTAGTTCTTTTGGAAGTCCATGGTGTGTTTAATACTCTTCTCCAGCACAACTCAAAGGCATGAATTCTTCTACTGTCATCGTTGGTCATCGTCCAGCTCTCTAATGCCTAACAGGTAATTGTGAAGACCATAGCTTGGATCAGGCGCACCTTAGCGTCTAGACAGACACAATTGTTCCTAAGCATTCTAGAGAGATCCCTGACAGCAGATTGAGAAATTCATCATCATTAAATAAATAAAATAGTAAATAAATTTTAAATGAAACTTACAGGCTGTTCTTCAATCAGAAGAAAAATCAGGCCAGGCAATGTTAAGATAAACTCCAAACTGAAGGCTGTACTTTTTCATCTTCTTCACTAAGTGCTTCAAGTCTTCTTCACTTTCTGCAAGGCAAGACTGTGTCATCTACTTTACACAGATTGTTGATGAGTTTTCCTCCAATACTAATGCCTTATTTTTCTTAATATTGTCCTGACAATTTCCCTAGAAATTTTAAAGGCTGAGAAGGATTTTAGTCCATTTTAAATTTTATCCTTTTTGGTAAGTTAAGTCAATGCATTTTAATTCATAATACATTTTAAACCTAAAAAAAATCATTATCATGGATTTAGATTTACTCATATAAGTTGTTCTGTATTTTCTCCTGCATTTCTGTGCTCCCAGCTATGATCATTTTATTTTTAAATGAATAGCTCTTTTTTTGTATTTCTATCAATGCAGTTCTGCTGATGACTAATTGTCTTAACTTTGGGGTAACTAGAAAAATCTATACCTTTTTTTGAAGTGTTTTTATTATATCTGGAATCCTAGGTTGCGGTTGTTTTTCTTTCAGCAATTTAAATATCATTCTAATGTCTTCTAGATTCTATAACATCCATTGACAATTCAGGTGTTAATCTTACTGTTGCTGCTTTGAAAATCATTTTTATTAGTTTACATCAAGTCAGAGCTGACTCATAATAACCCAGTGTGGGCTGTTGTTATTAAGTGCCACTGAGCTGACTGTGACTCATGGAGACCCTGTACATAAGAACTGAAAACTGTCTGGTCTTGTGTTGTCCTCAATCACTTCTTAGCTTGGACCCATTGTTTCAGCCACTCTATCCCGTATGCAGGGCTTCTCTGTCAGCACCACATCAGGCCAATTTCCACTGCTTCTCAGAAGGTTTCCACTGGCCAATTATGTCAGAATTGAATGGCCAGTCTTGCTTCTGATTCTGTCCTAGTCTAGAAACACCACTGAGCTCTGTCTCTCATGGGTAACCCTGTGGGTATATATATAATATATATTA
>NW_006399965.1:4930701-4956223 GCF_000299155.1 Elephantulus edwardii | reverse complement strand
ATATTTATATGTATATATGTACTTCATCATCAGAGTAAGATACAAGCCTGCACAGTATGATAAATTTTTAGATAAAAGGTAGATCCTCACATGTATTGATCATTTATTTTTTCCTCTGTATACTCCCAGTATATTTTATTGATTTTTAAAATTTTTTTTTATTTAACAGTTAACTTCTTTGGAAGTTTATGATGTTGTGTTTAGGAGGGGTTGTGTTGTATTTATTTTGCTTTTATTTCCCAGTGATTTTTAAATTTATAGGTAGGTGCTGTTCATTATTTTAAGACAATTCTCAGCCATTGTATCTTCAAATATAATTTCTGCTCTAGGGTTTCAATCATAGAGAGAGAGAGATCAGCTGGCCCAGTGGACAGAAAGATGTGACCAAGCCAAAGGTGGGTGACTTTTAATCCGCACCCTCGGGCCTGTCTTTCATTTTTTTTGTTCAGACACTCCTATAGGTTGTATAGCCCCGGTGTACAAGTTGCCGTACCGTGGTCACTGTGGTTGCTGTGAGGCTGAACACTGTGACACAGATGTGTCAAATGCGTTAATGGTTGGCTACCCAATGCAGACAGACAGTGGGGTGGAGCTCCCCTATTAAAACAACCTTGGAAGCAGGAGTGGTATCTACTTCCATAATAGCTTGCCTCCGGAAACCCTATGAACCTGGAGAGAGGATGAAAGGCACCCAAGTGTCGAGGACTCTCTTTGATAGGGTTGCTACGAGTTGCCTGTGACTCGACGGCACTTAACAACAGTAGCAACAGGGTTTCAATAGTTAATTTTTTTTTTGTAGCCTGGAAACATTTATATTTGATATATTTTATATTTGTATGTGTTCTGTATTATGTTGTCTGGATTTTCCATAGTTTCTTCTCTATTGTATTTCTTGTCCCCCTTAAATGATTTTGGATTCTTTTACTTGTGATATATATTTCCTGTTGTGCTCATTCCAGTTTTTTCCTTCTTTAATCATCTTCATCTTACTCTTTAACCTATTTTCTGATTGTGGGACCATAAAAGTATTGATCACAGGTCAAATCTGGTTAGTGGCTTATGGTTTGTTGATCCCCTTGCTAAAGTATCCTTCTAGGATTTTTAAAAAAGTAATGAACATACTTGGTTCATGAACATAACTGCTCTGTTGATTTGCTGTACATACTTGGTTCATGAACATAACTGGTCTGTTGATTTGCTGTACAGAGGTAACTTGTGGTTGCTGGACCCTGATGCGCTAAATATGATATTGGTCACCCATGGCGGACAGTATTTGGTGGCGCTCCCCGATTAAAACAAGCTTGGAAGCAGGAGTGGCATCCATTTCCACAATAGCTTGCTTCTGGAAACCCTATGAACTTGGAGAAATGAAGACAGTTATACAAGTGTCCATGTCTTTTGTTGATAGGGTCTCTATGAGTCACTATGACTCGCCAGCATTTAACAACAACAATGAACATATGGCCTTATTCCTTCTTTAATCCGTCTCCTCTGTTTTGTGGTTACGTTAGTATAGGAATCTTCTCTTTCTTGGTCTGTTTTCCCTGTTTTGTTAAATTTATTTAACAGCTGTAAAATAAATTTTATTTAACTTTATATAACAGCAGTTAAATACATTTTACAGAAACAGCAGTTCTTCCTGGGAGTAGGGTTTTATCTTGAAAGGAAGTTTCCGTTTTTTACTTTGAAGAGTCTATACAACCCAGATTGCTCCAGCACTGTTACAGTCCATTAGAGCCCTCATTCATCTGTGACTTGCAAATACATCCACTGTGGTTCTCAGATTAGTGTGCTATCCTCGCCAGCAGGTCTTTATTTATGATGTTGGAACTCTGGGATTCTCAGAGCTAACAAAAATCTATATGATTTGCCTGAAAAAACAAAGATGCTGCTTTTAGATTATTTGGATATGAATTGTTTTTACCACTTGCTTGTACTTTTATAATGCTAAAGATATGTTGTATCTTGTTCTGTTATAGCTGTTGTCCATACGTTGATGGGTTATTGATGTGTTTTGTTGTTATTTTTTTTTCTCTCCTTATGCCCTGTTTCTGAGGTTGTTGTTTTGTTATGTGCTGTCTAATCATTTGCAACTCATAGCGACCCTATGTACAACAGCCCTAAACCCTGCTTTATCCTGTGCCAATCTCATTGCCTCTGACACTCCCATCCCGATTACCCCAGTCACTGAATCAATCCACCTCATAGAGGGTCTTCCCCTCCTGCACTGGCCCTCCACCCTCCCAAGCATGATGTCCCTCTCCAAGGACCTGTCTCTCCTTACAACATGTCCAAAGTATGTCAGACGAAGTCTCAGAATCCTTGCCTCCAAGGAGTAGCCTGGTTTAACCCTCTCCAGGATGAATCTGTTTGTTTCCTTGGCAGTCCATGGTACATTCAATACTCTTCTCCAGCACCACAGCTCAAAGGCATCAATTCTTCTATCCTCCCTAGTCATTGTCCAAGTCTCTGATGCATAACAAGTGATTGCAAAGACCATAGCCTGTATCAGGTGCACCTTAGTCTCCAGAGAAACACTGTTGCTCTTGAGTACTTTAGAGAGGTCCCTAACAGCAGACTTTCCCATCGCAATACGTTTTTTGATTTCCTGGCTGCTGGTGCCAAGAGTGTTGACCGTGGAGCTGAGCAAACTGAAGCTGTGAACAATCTCAATCTCTTCGCCATCCGTTCTGATGTTACCAATTAGTCCAGTGGTGAGAAATTTTGTCTTCTTGACATTGAGCCTCAGTCCATACTGAAGTTTCTGAGGGGGAGATTTCAAAACCAAGCCTCTGTTGCCAAAATTTCCATGAGTTTTCTTCCCGACTTGCTCTTTCAGGAGAAACTTCTGTTCTTTGTGTTGGGAGTTGTCGTTTATTGTTGTGTACCAACGAGTTGGAACCGACTCATATCTAACCCCCCAGCATGTTTTCAGAGGCAGTTAATTGCTTGAGAGGAGAGTCCTTCCACAGAACAACTGGTGAATTTGAACTTCATGTCTTTGAGTGTTGAGAGTAGACAGAAAGAGTGATCGGAGTCTTTCACAGTAACATGGACAGAGAATGGTGACGTGGAATGTGGAGTCTGTGGTAGCTATACTAAGAAGAGATAAAATTTTACTTTTTTTTGCTGTTCTTATTATTTTATTATTTATGATCCCATTCATACATCAGCCTTTCTTTTTCCTGGTGATTTTTTTTCTTTCTCCGTGATTCTTTTAAATAATGGCCTCTTTCAGATTGGTTGTGATTCTTCTTTGTTGCCTTATTATAATTCTTGACTGTCTGTGGGCTTCTGTCAAACTGTGGATGTCCCAGCGGTAGTGGGAAGGAAAGGCTTTTTACTCCTACAGCCCTTACTTGTAGAGACAAAGGCTGTCAGTTGCTCGCAGGGCAGCTGGGGAAACTTCTGTGATGATGTCTATTGCAGGAAGGTACTCAGTTTTCCCATTCACCCCTTCTTTGCCTTTCAGAGGTCAGAAACAGTCAGTTTATTCATGAAGCACTAAGGAAAATTTGGTAACTCTGAGTGCCAAGACCTACCTGTTGCGGATTGCTTTCCATGACTTTGTATCTAGCTTGACGCTATTCCAGAGTGAGCACAAAATTGAACTTAAATCTGTGGCTTCCGGAAGGTATTTGGCCAGGTGAGTCAAATAGCTGAGAATTGCCAATGAAGGAGAAAGGAGGTCTGTTTAAGCCACTGATGTTCCCATGAGGGGTGCTGGTGGACTAGCCTAGTTGGAGCTGCTGGGCCAATCCATAGGTCACACCTCTCTGACAGTTTGACTCCACCAGCTGTTCTGCAGGAGAAAGATGGGTAGCCTCTTCCCATGTGATTTACAGTCCAAAAACCCTTTAGAAGGTCAATTACGAGTCAATTCTCATTAAATGGCAATGAGTCATAGTAAAAGTAGTAGTAATTTCCAAGAATTTATCTAGAAAATATGATTCCTACCTGAATACTAAACTCTTCAGAATCTGATTCACTTTATTTTAATATGTGGGTAGAATTAGTAATGAATAATTTTCTATTATTTTAAGTGCTCAAATTCATTGACAAAATGATTTTCTAATATGTTAATTTTGAGAAAAGTTGCATGCTACCTATCAATATAGAGTTACTTAAAACTTGCTTTTCATATTTCATATTGGTATTGCTGAACAAGGGTTAAATTTTGTTTATAAACATCTATTTATCAAAGCTATGTGCTATGGTTTGGCAATAGCATCTCAGACAAGAATCTCATAATGAAAGTTTACAGAATACTCCTGGACTTCCACAAGAAAAAGACTGATAACCCAATTACAAAATGGGCGAAAGACATAGAATCTTCATGGAGGAAGACATTCTAATGCCCGACAGACACATGAAGAAATGCTCAAAATCACTGGCAATAAGAGAAATGCTAATCAAAACCGTAATTAGATATTATCTCACTCCAATAGCAGTGACAAAGTTTAACAGGACAGCAAGTAACAAATGTTGGAGAGGATGTGGTGAGAAAGGAACTCTTAAACATTTTTGGTGGGATTGTAAAATGGTACAACCATTCTGGAAGCAGTTAGGTGCTTCCTCAAAAAACTGAACACAGAAATTCCATATAACCCAGCTATTCCACTGCTTGAAATATACCCCCAAGAAAATGAGAATTGAGACTCAAACAGAGATTTGTTTGTATACCAGTGTTCAGAGCAGTAATATTCACCATCGCAAGAACATGGAAACAGCTCAGATGTCCAAACACAATTGATTGAAGTGAGAAATTATGGTACATTCACACAATAAAATACTGTGCAGCATGCATGATTTTGTAAATTATTACCTAACTTGAGAGGGACTGGAAAGCATTATACTAAGTGAAATAACTCAGTCCCATAAGGACAAATACTGTATAAAACTATTATTGTAGAATGAGGATGAGGATCCGAGAGGGGGTGGAAGTAGAGGGGTGAGTATTAGGGGTTAGTCATAGGGTTGCATGATTGAATGGTGTGTGTGTGTGTGAAGGAAATGGGAAAGATCCAGTGTGAAAATACAAACTTTGTAAATAAATCAGTATAAAAATAATAAACAAAAATCACCCATGATTTACCTAAAAAATAGTAAACAGACTACTTCTAAAATGAATATGTTTATATTAACAACATAAACCCTAAAATATTTTTGCATATATGTTTATTTTTATAATGATAAGTAAACTTCCTGTAAAGGTAAAAAAGACAACAACAACAACAACAACAAAAAACCAAACCAACAACCAAACCTATCTATGTGCTATGGAAGACTGAATAATAAATACAGCTATGTTTATAATTGTTAGTAATTATGATTTAGGAGATCATAGACAATGAGGAACAAACCCTAGAGGCAAAATGGTTGAGCCCTTGGGTGTTAATGCAAAGGTTGGTAGTTCAAACCCCCTTATCAGCCTCACGGAAGAAAAGACTTGGAGTTCTTTCCCTGTAAAGGTTATGGCCTGGGAGACACTAAGGTACAACTTTAACCTCTCATAATAGGTTGTTGTAGGTAAGAATTGACTGCTCAACGCACAACACAACAAATAGGTGATGCATTATTTTTTTTTTATCTTTTAAAATTTACCAACAATTTAGTTAAGGATCAATAGAGTATCTATGGATATCGCTGGTCATTTTTATGCAGGAGAACAATAATGTCTGTCTTCTGGAAATAGAGAAAACACACACATCATTGTGAAATAATAATGAAAGAAAACAAAACAACCATAAGCTTTTGTATTAAGCAGGTACATAGACAAATCTATCCAGTGGACGTTCAGTGCCCATAAAAGGTGAAATTTTCAAAGGAAATTGGCAAATTGAAAGCTCAAATTTAGTAGTTCAATGGAGTTCTGGTGGTGTGGTGCATTATATGTTACACTGCAAATCAGAAGGTCAGCAGTTTGAATCCACCAGCTGCTCCAGGGGTGTATGATGGGCAGTGTCTTCCTGTCCACCCTCAGAAACCCAATCGAGGGTTGTTATGAGTTGGAATCAAGAGAAGTGGGTTTGAGTTTTTAAGCTTATGTTTCATAATTAACATTTGAGAAGTTCTGAACAACATGATACTGTTAAAAATGAAACTTCTCAGTGTTTGAAAGTCTTAAGAGAGAGAACTTCCACTCAGTCATTCGTTTCTAGAGGTGATCATGTTATTAGAATATGTTGTTATTGTTACAGGATCTCAAGTCAGAACTGACTCATAGCTGACCCTCCAGTGGATTTTCAGTGGCTTGTGGATTCGAACTGCCTGCCTTCGGGTTGGCAGCGCAGCTCCTTACCACTACACCATAAAAACTCATTATGTAGGGAGTATAAAACAATGTATTTTGACTTCAAGGTCATGATTTACTCTCACATGAAAGTTTTGTATAGATTTGCCTTAATCATCATTCAACTGAATCGCATTCTAAACTTTATTTAACAATTGATTTTCTAATAATAAATAACACATTAATCTTTGTGAAGCAAAAAAATCATTAATAATAATAAAATCTTTGTGCACAGTGCTCTGAGTAAGACTGAATTTCAGCATGATAATAAGTGGCATGCTCGCACTTTGGCTGTTGATGATAAGAACACTTATGAAGACAAATGCACATTTATTTTGAAAAATGAATTCTCTCTTTTTTTATTGCCAGTGCAGCAGCTGCAGACTTAAGTCCTAAAACCCCTGAGCTCTCAATCAGCGTTTATCTTTACCGTTTACAGGATGACACAGGGCTGAACGGGGAGCTCACTGTACCACTTTCCTGCTGGCGGTCTCTATACCTTGCCACTCTAACAGGTTTTTTTGTTTTGTTTTGTTTTTGTGGACTGCACATAGTGAGAGTTTTGCTGCCTCTTTGGCAATTTGAATGTCTCTTATTTCCTTCTTCTTGCTGTTGACCTACTAAGAACTTCCAATACAATATTGAATAGGAATTACATATATAATATATATAATGTTCTGATATTATAGATTTAATTTCCTCTGATTCTGTGATTATGTCACCTCTACAGTTCTTTAATTGAATTATTTGTGTCTTCTCCTGTTTCCCTTTTGTTAAACTTGGTTTGTCAATTTTATTGACTCTTGAAAAACCAGCTCCTGATTTTGTTGATGGTTTCAATTGTTCTTTTGTCTTCTATATCATTGATTTCAGCTTTTGTCCTTATGTTTTACTTTCTTCTAGAGGCTGTGGGGTTGTGTTGTTACTCTTTTTCTATTTGGTGAAGGTATTTAGTTAGATCATCAACTTTTCTTCTTTCTTCAATTTTTATGTGTTCCTTATTGCTAGACACTACCCCCTGAAGACTTCCTTAGCTTTAAACCCAGAGGTTTTGATATATTGTATTTTCGTTATTACTTGTTTTGAGGAACTTTTTAATTTCATCCTTTATTTCTTCTATAACCCAGTTGTGTTCTAGTATGGTGTTATTTAGCTTTCACATTGAGCGTTTCTTAAGTTTTATCCTCTTGTGTTTAATTTCTAGTCTTATGACATTGTGGTCTGAAAAGAAAGTTAGTATTATTTCAATATTTTAAATTTGTTGAGGTTTGCTTTGTGACCTAATATGTAATCAGTTATGGAAAATGTACCATGTGCACTTGAGCAGAATGTGAATTGAGTCTTAGTTGGGTGCCAGATTCTGATAGTTAACAGTTTTAGTTTACTTGGCTCCACAGTCAAGACTCTTGGTAACAGCAGCCAGGAAATCAGGAGACAAATTGCATTGGGAAAGTCAGCTGTGAGGGACCTCTCAAGAGTACTGAAGAGCAACGGCGTCAGGCTGGAGATTAAGGTGTGCCTGATCCAGGCTATAGTCTTTGCAATTACATGCTATGCATCAGAGAGTTGGACAGTGACTAGGGTTGATAGAAGGAGAATTGATGCCTTTGAGCTGTGGTGCTGGAGAAGAGTGTTGAATATACCATGGACTGCTAGGAGAACAAACAGATTTGTCCTGGAGAGGGTGAAGCCAGAATGCTCCTTGGAGTCAAGGATTCTGAAGCGTCATCTGACATACTTTGGCCATGTTGCAAGGAGGGACTGGTCCTTGGAGAGGGACATCATGTTTGGGAGAGTGGAGGGACAATGCAGGAGAGGAAGACCCTCAATGAGATGGATCGATTCTGTGAGTGGAATGGTGGGATATGAGTGTGTTTGAGACAGTGAGGTTGGCACAGGATAGAACGGCATTTAGGGCTCTTGTACATAGGGTCGCTATGAGTTGCAAGCGACTCGATGGCACATAACAACAACAACAACAAACACGTTCAGGTTCTCTCTGTTCTGTGCTGCAGCCCTGCAGAAAGCTCACCTTAATGTGGCGCCCTCACCTAAACTCTATTTTCCTCCATCTACGGAATGGCTGAGTGGTGTGTTACCAGCTGCTACACTTGAGCAGTTTCTGTCCAGGGGAGTTTCAAGTAAGCTCTCTTTTTGCAGCTCACAGTGCTAGTTGAGAAAGCTGAGAAAGTCTTGCCCTTGTTTGTAGTGTGTCTCAAACTCCTTTGTCCTGTTTCGTACCTGGTGTGGCCCCGCAGTCATGGAAGCAAGGATCCTCAAATGGAGGGATCTTGCCTTAGGCGTGTCTCAGTGTCATGTCTTCCCACAGGCACTCTAAAGTGCTGGCTCTGGGTTGGGGTGTCACCTCCTGGACTTTCTTTGTTGTTATTGTTATGAGCAGACCTAAACTCCAATCTACCCCTTGCCAGTCTTATTGTCTCTGACACACCTATCCCCATTACCCTAGTGATGGACTCAATCCATCTCATCAAGGGTCTTCCTCCCCTGCGCTGTCCCTCCACCTTCCCCAGCATGATGCCCTTCTCCTAAAACTGATCTTACCTTGCAGCATTTCCAAAGTATGTCAGACGAATATTCAGAATTCTTGCCCCCAAGGAGCAGCCTGCTTTCACCCTCTCCAGGATGAACTTGTTCTTCTACTAGTCCATGGTATATTCAGTGCTCTTTTCCAGCACCACAGCTCAAAGGCATCAACTCTCCTTCTATCAGCATTCTGATGCATAGTAAGTTATTGCAAAGACCATGGCCTGTATCAGACACATCTTAGTCTCCAGACTGACATCGTTCTTCTTTCAGTACTTTGGTCTCTGACAGCAGACTTTCCCAATGCAATTCATCTTTTCATTTCCTGGCTGCTGGTACCAAGAGTGTTGATGGCAGAGCCAAGCAAACTGAAGCGGTCAACAATCTCAATCTCTTCACCATCTATCATGATGCTACCAATTATTCCAGTGGTGAGAATCTTTTGTTTCTTGTTGTTGAGCTTCAATCCATGTTGAAGGCTGCACTCCTTGATCTTCTGTAGCAATCGCTGTAGGTCCTCCTCAGTTTCAGCAAGCAGGGTTGTGTCATTTGCATAACGCAGATTGTTGATGAGTCTACGTCCAATCCTGATGCCACACTTCATAGAGCCCAGCATCCTGGATAATCTGTTCCACACATAGATTGAAAAGATACGGGCCTTCTTTACTTAAGCATAATGACTTCATTTGTCTCTGGAGTGTCATCAGATTAGGGGTGCCAACTTAAGCAATTTTTGTGCAGAGGATTCTCCTGCCAGCCCTCCCTCCCTCTAGCAGGAATCTGTTAAAATCCTCCCCTTGCTGGTCACCTTGTGCCCCAGACTCTTGTCTTATTTGACCCCTGGGTTTCTTCCCACAGCTGCAGAGTCAAGGGTGCCCAAATGAAGGGACCTTGCCTCCGGGAAGTTTCAGTCCCCTGTCTCCCCACAAGCATCCTAAAGTGCTGGCTCTGGGGAGAGTGTCTCAACTGATTTGCCTTCTCTCCTGAAGCTAAATGTCTTCCTTTGTCTCTGGAGCTGAGCAAGATCAGGGACATCAACTTAAGCAGTTTTTGCCCAGGGAGTGTCTCAAATCAGCCCTTTCTCTCACAGGAAACTAAAAAAGTCTTTACCTGCTTGTAGCTCTGTGTCCTTTGATCCTGTCGTTTATGCTACTTAAGAATTCACTCTTATCTTCCCTTAGATGTGAGCAAATATAACAAGAAAGGCCACTGAACTAATAAGAGAATAGTATTCAATTCTAAAGGAAAGTTAAACAAAGAGTGACACTCCATTTTTAAATTTCAGCCTTGAAATCCCAATGCTTCTTAATAGATTAATGAATCCTCCATTTTTTTTGTCATTTATGAAGCTGTTTCAATACATTTTGTCACAGTAAAAGGTGATCTCAAGCAATTTTTTTTAAAAAAAGGAATCATTAGTATAATGATGCTTTCTGATTAGTTGGTCATTGTATTTTTGTAAAGACTGTAAATTCTTCCAAAATCACTAATCAGCTAACAATTCTATTAATTCTCCAAATATTCAGTGAATCTGTGAAAGTTCAGCTGTAGGCTATTTTGGATTCATAGCATCTTAAGTATAATATTGTTGTTGATTGCCTTAGAGTCAAGCATGACTCATAGAGACTCCATGAACAAAAGGCCTGAGGTCCCTCTACTACTAATGACGTTTATCAAAGTTCATACTATTTTATTTCCCTTTCAAAACAATGAATTTCACATCAGATCTTTATATAAAAAACTAGAACACTAGAAAACATATGTCAACAATTCTAAGTATTTTATTTGTCTGATTGTTTCATGGTTGCATGATCTTTTTAAAAGGAACATCTAGGTGGTAGGTTATGCATCAGAGAGTTGGACAATGACCAAGGAGGATAGAAGGAGAATTGATGCCTTTGAGCTGTGGTGCTGGAGAAGAGTATTGAGAATACCATGGACTGCTAGGAAAACAAACAGATTTGTCCTGGAAAGGGTTAAACCAGGTGGCTCCTTGGAGGCAAGGATTCTGAGGCTCCGTCTAACTTACTTTGGACATGTTGTGAGGAGAGACCGGTCCTTAGAGAGGGACATCATACTTGGGAGGGTGGAGGGACGGCGCAGGAGAGGAAGGCCCTCTATGAGGTGGATTGATTCAGTGATTGGGATAATTGGGATGGGAGTGTCAGAGACAGTGTGATTGGCACAGGACAGAGCGGAGTTTAGGGCTGTTGTACATAGGGTCACTATGAGTCGCAGGCGACTCAACGGCACATAACAACAACAACAACAACAGATGGTAGGTGCCTTTTCTAAGAAGGCAGGACTGAGACTGTGACAGAGCAGAGAACTGAATGGCTGTGGGAGCCTCATTACTCCTGCCAGAGACAGAGCAGCCAAAGGTCCTGTCTGAATTTATTTACAGAATCCTAACTGCAACAGACCAACTAGTGAATATTTATGTCCAGAAAAATGCTGGAAATGTGGCAAGAATTTCTCTGGGCCTAATTTAGAATTCATGTTTCCCAATTTGCTCAATTTTGAAATCCCAGGGTGTGATGCAAACATCTTTGCTTCAGGAAGACTGTGCACGGCTTCGTTTATCAGAACACCTGTGCCACTTGGATGCCTGTCATCCCCAGTGACTTGTCACAAAGCTCCTTAAGGCAATCAGCCCGTCATATTTATTTTT
Organism: Elephantulus edwardii; assembly: GCF_000299155.1. Lineage (NCBI taxonomy): Eukaryota > Metazoa > Chordata > Mammalia > Macroscelidea > Macroscelididae > Elephantulus > Elephantulus edwardii. The sequence goes on along the minus strand of NW_006399965.1, from coordinate 4,944,716 downwards.
GTGTATTCTCTGCCTGGTCAGTGTCTGAGGATAGATAGTGAGGGGACCCAAGTCTATGGCACAAATCAGAATAAGGGCTGAATCCAGGAAGGACCAGATAATGGTGAAAACAAGGCTTATATTTGTCTCATTATATGCCAGTTTAGTTGGCTGTACCAATTACTTGCTGTCTCCTTGCTCTGACAGACGTGTGTTACAGGCAACGGTTTTCTACTGAAGTGAACCTAGAGGCAGAGGAGAATGAACAAAAGTCCTTAGGGGTTGGAAGCTGGTGTATTGTGTTTTAAAAACAGTGTGACTTTCTCTATTTTATTAAGTATTATTATTTGTTATAATGATCTCTCTATATACATTTTTGTCTTACTTTGTATATTTATAACATAATATGTGAACAATCTATCAGTTTTTACTTAACTATGAATATGATTGTTTTCCCTATAAATCTTTAATCACAGTACATCGTCAGGGAGGCACCCTCAATCTTATTTATTCTACGAATCTTTTTACTGTTTGGAATATGGCACTGAGATACATTTTTCTAAACAATGGACAACATTAGGGAACAAAGGCATTTTAAGATAGAAGAGTCTTGAATTTGTGGTTATTAATTAACACTGACTCAACTCCAGCGTAGAATGATCAGATTGAGCAGGTTGAATGCCCGTCTGATCACGCAGCGTCTTCCCTCTCTCTTCAGTGTGTACGCATGTTGTTAGAGTCACAATGTCAGTCATTCCCCACCAAATTTATTACATTAGTCTTTTGCTTAGTTTTAATTGACTCTGCAATATTATACTGAAATAAAATTAAAATTATTATTATTATTATTATTATTATTATTATTAATTAAATGTTACCTGGGACTGAGGCTCAATGTCAAGAAGACAAAGATTCTCACCACTGGACCAATCGGTAGCAACAGGATGGATAGTGAAGAGATTGAGATTGTTCACAGCTTCAGTTTGTTCAGCTCCACGGTCAACACTCTTGGCACCAGCAGCCAGGAAATCAAAAAACGTATTGCGATGGGAAAGTCTGCTGTTAGGGACCTCTCTAAAGTACTCAAGAGCAACAGTGTCTCTCTGGAGACTAAGGTCCGCCTGATGCAGGCCATGGTCTTTGCAATCACTTGCTATGCATCAGAGAGTTGGACAATTACTAGGAAGGATAGAAGGAGAATTGACGCCTTTGAGCTGTGGTGCTGGAGAAAAGTATTGAATGTACCATGGACTGCCAAGAAAAAAACCAGATCCAACCTAGAGAGGGTTAAACCAGGCTACTCCTTGGAGGCAAGGATTCTGGGGCTTTGTCTGACATACTTTGGACATGTTGTAAGGAGAGACAGGTCTTTAGAGAGGGACATTATGCTGGGTAGTGTAGAGGGACAGCGCAGGAGGGGAAGGCCCTCTATGAGGTAGATTGATTCAGTGACTGGGGTAATCGGGATGGGTATGTCAGAGGCAATGCGATTGACACAGGATAGAGCAGGGTTTAGAGCTGTTGTGCATAGGGTCGCTATGAGTTGCAAACGACTCGACGGCACATAACAACAACAACAACCTGTGATTAGTCAATCAAGATCTATAAAATTATCCTATTTGGCGGGTACAGGAATTATTAGAAATAGAAAACAAAAGTGTTGTTTCTACCGTCATTTATTAAGTGATCCATTTGTTCTTTAGCTCATTTAGTCATCATTTTACCAAGCATTCCAAGAGCTCATGACATAGTAAGGAAGATAGGCATGGAAAGAGCTTCCCTTTTGGTTTTCCCTACAAAGTAAAGGTTAACAAAGAGGGGAAGCATGCAGGGGAGGTCCAAGGAGAGTGGATTAATATGGCGGTGGCACTGCTTCATGGAAAATTGAGAACAAATTGTCACCAAATTGGAGCGGCAAGCTCTCTGGTCTGGAAATCTAAAATTATCCCAGACCAGCTAGCTAGCGGAAGCCTACCAAATGGACTTATTTCAAAGTCAAGACACTAACTTTATTAGACCGTGAGATTATGATATGTAGATCCTGATGTTGGCAAAGAGAACTGAATAGACCATAGACTGTGAAAAGAGCAGACATTTGTTTTGAAGGACGTGCAACCAGAGTGCACCTTAGAGGCTTGGAGGGTGAAGCTTTGCCTCACTTCGTCTGGGCTTGTTTTCAGAAGAAGCCAGTCCTTAGAGACATCGTCATGCTGGGAAAGATCAAATGTGAATAAGACGCTCAGTGAGAAGGATTGGCGCAGTGACTGCCGCCGTGGGCCTGAGAATGACAGAGCTCGTGAGGACGGCACAGGGAGGGCAAGGTGCTTGGGGTTATTCTGAGCTGCAGTGGCCTCGATGGCACCTAACAGCAACAGTGTTAGTCTCTAGCTACTAAAAGGTTTTAAGTACTTGGTTGTCAAAACAAGGGTTGGAGAGTCAAGCCTCCCGGAGATGCCTCAGAAGAAAGACCGACAGTCAGCTTGTAGAAGATCACAGCTTTTGAAATCTCTGTGGAGCACGGTTCTCCTTGGAAGTCTACGGGCCCTCCTGAGGCAGCGTTGACTTTAACGGGTATTGATATTAATGTTACAGATAACGGGATTCTGTAGAGTTGATCAGCACTCAACAGAACAATTACAGATGCGGTGATCTGAAACCCTTTTAAAGCAGCAGTTACACTGTATTGCAAGCTCGGTATCTAAAGTGTGTATTAAAGTGTATTCCTGTCTGAAAAAAAATCAGGACCTGAGGGATTCCTGCTTGTTGGTGAAATGTTTCATCAAGATTTTGAAATGTATTTGCAGTTCATTATCATGCACTAGACATCATTTCTTACCGATGCTGTAGGTCGCTTAGAGGAATGTACGGTGACTTAACTGCACATGATAATGGACATGACCATCTCATAATATGCAGGCACAGCAATGGCAGCAGGCCGTTCTTTGTAATTCAAGGAGAGCACTTACGTGGCCTTTTCTGGGGAGCTCTGATGGTGTGTTCATGGCCAGTTGCACCACTAACCAAAAGATGGTCCCTTTCTGGCTGAATCCACCAAAGAATCTGCTGGAGGAAGATGATCCCTCTCCTTCACTGTGATTTACAACCTCCCCAAACTTCCAGGAGTGTCACTTATCAGTCAGTCTGTTGTGAGTCAATGGCTATGAGGTTTTCAGTACGGAACCTTCTAAGGAGTTGAAAAAGAGATCATTAATGGGAAAACTGAAGGTTCGGAGAAGGTGGAGAAGATTTTCAAGAAGATGATTGGCACAGTGGTCGTACCAACAGTCTGGAGCATATCAGAGGTGGTATGGATGCAGTTCAAGGCATGGTTCACATGGTTGTTCAGAGTGTCATTACGAATAGCACTGACTTGAAGGCAGCTAACAACAACAAAGGGATTTATGATAACTAGAGATATCTATGATTGGAATAGGTTGTTTTATGAAATAGAAATGAGTATTTTAAATAATGAAAGCCGGAGTGACATCCACTTCCTAAACAACATGCCTCCTGAAACTACGAACTTTGATAAATGTCGTTAGTTATAGAAAGGCTTCAGGCCTTTTGTTTATAGGGTCTCTATGAGTCGTGCTTGACTCAAAGGCAAACAACAACAATTTAAAAAAAATTAACACATTTTGTAGAATTTTCTAGAAGTTCCACAGAATTTTCATGTAAGCCTCTGGGGCACGTGAGCACGGTTTTTACATCCATTTGACACATAATCAAATGATATTTCACATTCATCCAGGTAACATGGGCTGAACTTGAACTAGATGTTGTTCATTGGTCTAATGGTGAAGACTTCTGTTTTCTTTATGTTATGTTGTAATCCATACTGAAGGCTTTGAGATTCATCAGTAAATTCCTCAAATATTCTGTTTTCAGCAAAGGAGGTTGTACCATTTGCTATATAGTAAATTGTAAATGAGTCTTCCTCCATTCTGGATGTGGTATTCTTTCTTATATGGTCCAATTTTTCAATTTTTTTTGTCAGTATACAGACTGAATAAGTCTGGGGAATAAATACAACATTGGCATGCACCTTCTTGGCTTTAACCCATGCAGTATATCACCTTGTTTTGTTAGGATGGCTGCTTCTTGGTCTATATGTTGTTTTTGTTGTTAGGTGCTGTCGAGTCCAGTACAACTCATAACAACCTTATGAACAAAAGATCTGAATCTTTCTCTATCCTGTGCCATCCTCAGACTTCCTGACACAAAAGAGCCCATTGCAACAGTCACCTTATCAATGTACATGGTTGAGGGCCTTCCTCTCCCTGTTTGTCCCTCTACCCTTCCCAATGTCATGTCCTTCTCCAAGGAATAGCAGCGCCTAGCAACATGTCTAAAGTATACAAGGTGAAACTTTATCATTCTTGCCTCCAAAGAGCACTCTGGCTGCATCCTCTTCAAGACCTATTTTCTTGGCAGTCCATGATGTATAAACATAGTTAAGTATTCTGAAACTCCTATTCTTTATAATGTTGCCTATAATTTGCTATGATCCACACTATTGTATGTCTTCATAATCAATAAAACACATGTAAGCCTCTTTCTTGTGTTCTTTGCTTCCAGCCAGGATCCATCTGACGTGAGCAATGGTACCCTTCTTTCCAGGTGCTTTTCTTAATCTTGCTTGAAATTGTGACAATTCTCTGTCAATGTGTTCCTCTAACAATTTTTGAATCTATCTTCAGGAAGATATAACTGAAATTTGAGTTGGATGGTATTGTTGGATAATCTCTGCCTTCTGTTGGATCAATTTTCTGTGTTGTTGCTGTTGTTATGTGCCGTCAAGTTGCTTGCGACTCATAGCGACCCTATGTACAACAGCTCTAAACTCCGCTCTGTCCTGTGCCAATCACACTGTCTCTGACACTCCCATCCCGATTATCCCAGTCACTGAATCAATCCACCTCATAAAGGGCCTTCCTCTCCTGCGCTGTCCCTCTACCCTCCCAAGCATGATGCCCTTCTCCAGGGACTGGTCTCTCCTTTAAACATGTCCAAAATATCTTAGACGGAGCCTCAGAATCCTTGCCTCCAAGGAGCCTCCCAGTTTAACCCTCTTCAGGATGAATCTGTTTGTTTTCCGAGCAGTCCATGGTACTCTCAATACTCTTCTCCAGCACCACAACTCAAAGGCATCAATTCTCCTTCTAGCCTCCTTAGTCATTGTCCAGCTCCCTGATGCATAACAAGTGATTATGAAGACCATGGCCTGTATCAGACACACCTTAGTCTCCAGAGAGACACCATTGCTCTTCAGTACTTTGGAGAGGTCCCTAACAGCAGACTTACCCATGGCAATGCGCCTTTTAATTTCCTGGCTACTGGTGCCAAGACTGTTGACTACAGAGCCAAGCAAACTAAAGCTGTGAACAATCTCAATCTCTTCGCCATCCATCCTGATGCTGCCAATTGGTCCAGTGGTAAGAATCTTTGTCTTCTTGACATTGAGCCTCAATCCATATTGTAGGCTGCAGTCCTTGACACTCTGCAGCAGATGCTTCAGGTCCTCCTCAGTTTCAGCGAGCAGGGTTGTGTCATCTGCATAACGCAGATTGTTGATAGATCGTCCACCAATCTTGACCCCACATTTCTCCTCATAGAGCCCACCTCCCGGATGATCTGTTCTGCATACAGGTTGAAAAGGTTTGGAGATAGGATTCATCCCTGGTGTACGCCCTTCCCAATTTTGAACCATGCAGTGTTCCCTTGCTCTGTTCTAATGACTGACACTTTGTCGAAGTATAGGTTTCACATTAGAATGATCAAGTGTTCTGAGATTCCCATTCTTCTCAGAGTCAGCCACAGTTTGTTATGATCCACACAGTCAAACACCTTTGCATAATCAATGAAACACAGATAGACATTCCTCTGGTCTCCCTGCTTTCAGCTAAGATCCATCTAACATCAGCTACAATATCCCTAGTACCACGACCCTTTCTAAACCCAGCCTGGACTTCTGGCAGTTCTCTACTGATGAGCTGTTCCAGTCGTTTTTGAATAATCTTCAGTAAAATCTTGCTTGCATGTGAAATCAGTGAGATTGTTCTATAGTTTTCACACTCTGTTAGGTCACCTTTCTTTGGGATGGGAACAAATACTGATCTCTTCCAGTCAGTTGGCCAAGTGGTTGTTCTCCAGATTTCTTGGCACAACTTGGTGAGCACGTCCAGGGCAGCAATTTTCTGTGGAATGGTCTCAAATATGCGTTTACTTCAGTCAATTGGTTTAGTAGCCAGTTTAGTAGTGAATTAAATAGCATTGTAATTTTATGTTTCAGTTAATGAACAAAACAGGTCTCATCTCTCATGGATGGTCTATAAAAGCTTTTCCTTCTTTCCTAATTCACCCCACCCCACATTTTCTCTCATTTATGCATACTGATGTTGTTCTTAGGTGCCATCGAGTACAAATCATAGCAACATTATGAATCTGAACCCTGTCCTATCTTCTGCCAGCGGCATCATCTCTAAAACACTTTGGTCTGTGGTTCCAGTCACTGTGTCAGTCACCTCATTGGGGTCTTCCTCTCTTTCACTGACCCTCTACTTCTCCAAGTGTTATATCCTTTTACAAGTAATAGCCCTTCTTGGGAAGCATGTTCTAAGTATGAACGACGAAGCTTCACCATCCTTGGCTTCAAGACACACTCTGGCTGCATTTTATCCAAGACTTATTATCTACTTGAGGGGTTTTTGCCATCTATGCGACATGCATTCAAACATTCTTCTAGGTCGTATAGCCCTGGTGTGTCCACTTGCCATACAGAGATAACTTGTTATTGCTGTGAAGCTGAACACGGTGACACTGATGTGTCAAATGTTTATCTATGGCGGACAGTGTTTGGTGGAGATCCCAAATTAAAACAAGCTTGGAAGCAGGAGTGGCATTCACTTCCATAAATAGCTTGCCTCCGGAAACCCTATGAACCTGGAGAAAGGATGAAAGTCACACAAGTGTTGAGGGCTTTCATTCATAGGGTTGCTCTGAGTTGCCTACGACTCGACGACAACAAACAACAACTACATGGGACATGCACATACATGTATGCATAAAAGGAGTCCTGTCAGTGAAACAGTTATGCTCTTGGGAACTGAAAGGCTTATGGAAGAAAAACCTAGAGGTCTTGTAAAGATTGTATCCTATAAAAAACATTTGAGGTAGTTCTAGTCAGTCATTAATTAGCTATCATAAAGTGGATTTAAATCAATTGCACCTAACAGGAAAAGAGCACATATATACATGTGTACATTTCTGTAGAAAGACCTCTGTGTAAGACACAGTATACCAACCCCACTGTCATCAATTCCAGCTCGGAGATCCTCCGTGGGATTTCTGGAATTGTAAGTCTTTATGCGAGGAGACTGTCGCCTTTCTCCTACAGAGCAGTTGGAGGATTTGAACTGCTGACTTTTTACTTCGAAGCTCAACTCCTAAAACATTATGCCTACAGAGCTCCGCGGACAATGTATACTCTTGACTTGGTGTGACTGTGTCACTTTCATTTTAGCAAAAAACGTATTAGGACCACCAACAAATAGTCTACTTCCATTAATATCTTGAAACTTTCCTTTAAAGTCTTCTCAGACTAGGAAGCTCAAGGGTACTGACTCCAAGGACAATTGGCAACTTCTGCTTGAATGAGTTTAGCATGATTCTAATTACAATGACTAAAATGTATTCTTAACTCAATGGGCATTGTGAATTTCAAGGACATTGGCTTTTCAAATCACAGTTTGCATGGCAACTATTTGAAATAGAAATTGTGGAGTAGAAACATATCTATAAAACATACTGACTACATTAAAAAGTAGATACAATTTCTATATTATTTAATATATAACCTGATGACAAATTATTTTTGCTTTTAGCCTCTCATTCCTTCTCCTGTGTGCTTACACTGCCTGTTTTAATATGCTGTTATGAAATAACATGTAATTTGTTCATTCTGGAAGTAGCGGGGGAGAGGGAGGTAGAAAATAGTATTAATTTCAGTTATCATCAAGAATATTAAAAATTAAGTTGCTCTGAAAGTACTTCAGAGGAAAATGAAATACATCCATGCTCATTTAGTTTTGGAGCTCCTGGAAAAAAACAACAACAACAAACCAAAAAAAAAATCCCAAAAGAACTGTTGGTAAAATCACCTTCTTTCTCTCCCCCTTCCCCCCTTGGTAATAGTTCTTTTTAGGGAATTCATTGAGCACAAGGCCAGTACATTGGCGATCTGACCAATGACAAAGTGTCACTCCTGCTCTGCTCTTGTTTAAGGATTTCACTCCTATGGTTTTCCTCTATGAAATAATTTCCAATGTCTAAATAAAATTTGGATAATTGAATACTAGGCCAGAAGACTTCCTTAGAAATTATGTACAAAGCCATTACGTTGGCAAGTACATCTGTCTCTCCATTTTTCTACAGTACTAAATCCAAAAATGAACCCTCCACATGAAAGTGTTCTATTTCTGGCACTGGTTGTGAATTTCCCTAATGAAAACTTCCTCCACAAAGGACTCTATATCGAGTGCTCCTTTTCTTCCTTACCCTCCTCTCTTTCTGTCACTCTTTGTGTTTTTATTTCTCCTATTCCTAACTGCCATGCTTATTCCTGAAAGGATTGCCATGCTTGACAATGATAATCAAACTCATCAAGAAAAACACAGTGCACATTTTCAACACACAATTTTCAAGGCTTTTATCAACCCTAATCCAAGCGGAAAACATATGACACATTCCAAAGGACCACTGAAAGGACAGAAGAAACGGAGCTGTGGAGTAGTGAGACATTCAGCGGCTGGCTAACAACAGAGAAATCCATCATAATCCCTGGGTCTGAAAGGACAAGGAAAGATGATTTTTGGAATCTAGAAAGTGGTACAGCAGTGTGTTGCAGAGTCTCAACAGAAGATGAGACCTTAGTTAAGGGATTTAAGCTACTGTCAAACCTTACACCAGCAGGAAGAACACAGAAAATGTCCACTTTGTCTTTTCTGTGCACTACTATTGACTCCTTTCCTCCTGCTACTTTTTAATGCATGACCCTAACCAGAAAGAAAAAGATAATAGATTCTGTCTGAAGTTAACCGTAATTACAGTTTGTTTCCCAAAGCAATGAGCAGGATAAAGATGGCTATAGAACTGGTATGGAAGGTTAAATTATATCCTTGACTTTATTCTCTAATATTGTACTGTTCTCAGTTTCATCTCAATACATAACATCACTATTATTGTTGTTGTTTTTATTCTGTGCCGTCAAGTCCCATTTGACTCATAGCAACCCTATGTGCAACAGCTCTGAAGGCTGCCCTGCCCTGATCCAGTCTCTGATTCAGACATGCCTACCCCCATTTCCCAAGTTATTCTATCAATCCGTCTCATCCCGGGGTCTTCCTCTCCTGCACTGTCCTTTCACCCCTCCCAGTATTATGTCCCTTTCCAAGGAACAGACCCTCCAAGGAACATGCCCAACATATGTGAGGTATGTAATCAAAGATCAGATAAGTTGTGGGATGATATCAAGGATATTATCAATGAAGAAAGCAATAGGTCATTACAAAAATACAGGAGAAAGAAAAATATTGAATTGAAAGAAGAGACTCTAAATGTTACACTGGAGTATCGAGATGCCCAAACAAAAGGAAGGGAATTCTAAATGGTTTAAAATTAAGAAAGGAGTGTGTCAGGGTTATATTCTTTCTTCATACCTACTCAATCCATATGCTAAGCATGTTATTTGATAAGCTGGACTCTATAAAGAGCAATGTGGTATCAGAATCTGATCATGATTTCATCAAGAACCTGCATTATGCGGATGACATAACCTTGCTTGCTGTAAGTGAGAAGGACTTGAAGCACCTTTTGCAGAAGATCAAAGAACACTGCCTTCAATATGGATTGCATCTCAATATCAAGAAAATGAAGATTCTTGACACCAGACCAATAGACATCATGATAGATGGAGAAAAGATTGAAACTGTCAAAAACTTTGTGTTACTTGGATCCACAATTAACACACTTGGTACCAGCAGTCAGAGAATCAGGAGATGTATTGCTTTGGGAAAGTCTGCAGTCTGAGATCTCTCCAAATACTTAGAAGTAATAATGTCAGTATGAAGAGTAAGATGCACTTGATTCAGGCCATGGACTTTCTGATGACTTGCTATGCATTTGATAGAAGAAGAAATTGATACCTTTGAGCTGTAGAGAAGAACACTGAACAGCCAATGGATGGCCAAAAGAACAAACAAATATGTCTTGGAGAAGGTGCAGTCAGAGAGCTCTTTGGAGGCAAAGATGATGAGTCTCCACCTCAGATACTTAGGGCCTGTTGCTAGGAGATTGACATGATACTCAGAAAAGTGGAGGAGAGGAAGACGCTCGACCAAGTGAATTGACACAGCCACTGACACAATGGATTCTAATGCGTCAGAAGTATGAGGATGGCACTGGATAGAATAGGATTCAGATCTGTTGTTCACAGAGTCATAATGGGTTCCACTCAACTTGATGGCTCCTAATAAAGTCACATAAGTCACTCAACTTGATGGCTCCTAATAAAACAATAACATTTATTTACACATTTAATAAGGGAGAAATGCATAATTTACTTTTTGGTGTTACCTCTCTTGCTATGGAAATAGCTTTAACTTATTCTGTACATCAAAGTATTTATATTAATACTTATTTATCATAGAAGTGTATTTTAATTATTACTTTTTGTGTTAGCTGTGGCTGTTCAATCTTACCTGAAACATTAAGTTCTGGAAACCAGCCAGAGGGTCAACTATGTATGGCACACAACAACATAACTGGAAAAATATTAGTTTTTCATAATTTCAGTTTCAATCAGACATATAGGGCTGCCATTAAATTATAGGCTCCAAAAAGTGAGGAAAGAAAGGTCATTTAACAACAGCTCCACTAGGGAGAAGTCTGAAGTATGATTCAGCACTGAGGAATCAGACTAATTGTCTTGGGGCTCAGGATGGGTTTGAGCTGGGCGGTCAAGTTATGTGAGAGTCATCAGTGAAGAGGGCAGATCAATGGCAGATTGGGAAAATGAACCAAGCACGTGCCAAGTCATGGAGTCAGGCGACACGAGGCAGGTGTGGCACTGGAGGGGCCCACAATGATAAAGATGCACAAGGTGAGAGGGTTCATACCTGGAAAGACCTTAGATGCTGCTGCGTACTTTCCCTTCCTCCAGATGAAGGCGCCTCATGACATGTTGAGCAGTGCACTAGCTCATGTGATCTACTTTTCTTCACCTTTGGGTGTCCCTTGAACAGAAATGCCAAGATCAATGAAAAGGGAAACAGGATGCTATGCAGCACATTAGTTAAGAGCTGACAAGCTGAACTGATATCAACGACAGCGATGAGTTTTGAGAGCAGTCTCCAGGGAGGTATCCAGGAACCAGTAAAGTTAGGACTTCACAACTGAGAGGTTGCTTGTAAGAACGCTTTCAGTGGCCTCTCTCTCATTGTGTTTGAGTCAGAATCGACTCAGGTGACCTTCCCTTGGGTTTCTGAGGCTCTGAATCACACAAGATGAGATTGGTCCTCTTTCTCAGGGCAGAGACACTGGTGGATTCGAACTCCTGGGGAAGTGTGGCTTTTGAGCTACCTACCATACAACACCCTGTGGACTATGCCACCAGAACTTAGTGGAGTTAAACACAAGACAGAGTAAGCACTGGAGATGATGCAGGAAAAAGTAACAGGTAAGGCATTATAGTTTTCAGACATGAGGTGATCTTTGGTAGCCTAGTAGTAAGGGGGGGCTACACTGTCATCCCAAAGGCATGTGGTTTGAATCCACCAGCTGACCCATGGGAAAAAGGTGGGGAATCATCTCCCGTGTAACTGACTGCCTTTAAAAACCAGTTGGAGGGTCAACTACGAGTCAATTTAGACTTGAAGGTACACAACAACAAAAACAACATGAAGGCTGCAAGTCACGTACTTATAATGTTACCAAATGACCTGTTCAATGTAACCAAAAAGTCTTTTTTTAAAGGCTCATCATGATTCCGAGTTGTTGTTAGGTACCGTTGACTTGCTTGCGACTCATAGCAACCCTATGTACAATAGCCCTAAACTCTGCTCTGTCCTGTGCCAATCGCACTGTCTCTGACACTCCCATCCCGATTACCCCAGTCACTGAATCAATCTACCTCATAGAGGGTCCTGGTTAGAAGTAGAGAAATGTGTTTGGCTGAATTGACTCATGACAGGTACTCAGCAAAAAATGAGTATGGAGAGATTGAGGAAATAGATTCTCTAGATACCAAATAAAGGAGAAGAGAAAACTAATAAACGTGCTTCCCGTTTATTTGGGTTACAACAGGCTGAAACCATGTTAACTCCGTTCCAGTCACGTTCCAGACTCAGGAAAACCACTCTCGCATACCACACCAAGCAGTAAGTAGACGCGTGAATTCCCAGAGGGTAATAAGAAGGTGCCCTCAATGTGCCAAGGACTCCAATACAGTTGACAGCATAAAAGATCCATAATCGTTCATCATAATGAATAATTAAAACATATTCTTCTTAGTCGTTCTGCTTAGTTTTTTATAGCCTCAGAAGTGGAACTGCTTAAAGTGACGGGGGGTTTTCTGGGTGGCTGTTAAACAGAAAGTCCCAGCTGTTAAAACATAAATGTCAAGGCAAGCGTGTCAAATATGTGGAGAGTGAGCACAAGGAGCCCACATCTATAAATAATAACACTCCGGGGCTTTTGTCAAAACAGAAGACTCTCTGACTCAGCGGCAGACACAGACTTTAACCTGCCAGCATTTCATTAAGAGAGAAAACACAAAATCTATACAAAACATCAATGATCTGATCAAATGATGCGTTCAGATTGGTGAAAAGAACTTAGACGAAAACAGGCTGGAAGCCAATGAATAATTTAAGAATGGTGAGGCATCGTGACAATTGAAGGTAGATGGTAAGTGCATGCAGGAACCGCTATTTCAGCACATGAATCAATAGAACAGAAAAAGAGAACCCCTATGTAAAACAGATATGGGTTTGAGAGAAATATCTTCTATGACTGTTTCTTTGCAATGTCCCTTATAGAGCAAGGAGACACTACATGGTTTCAAAATCAAGAAGGGGGATTATTTTGTCTCCATGCCTTTTCAATCTGTATGCAGAACAGATCATCTGAGACTCTGGGCTGTACGAGGAGGAATGTTGTATCAGGATTGGTGGAAGAGTCATCAACAACCTCATTTATGCAGATGACACAACCCTGCTTGCTGAAACTGAGGAGGACCTGAAGCACTTGCTGCAGAAGGTCGAGGATTGCAACCTTCAATATGGATTGAAGTTCAACATCAAGAAAATAAAGATTCTCACCACTGGGCCAGTTGACAGCATCAGTATGGATAGTGAAGAGATTGAGATTGTTAACAGTTTTAGTTTACTTGGTCCCACAGTCAACACTCTTGGCAACAGCAGCCCGGAAATCAAGAGACGAATTGCACTGGGAAAGTCAGCTGGAGACTAAGGTGCGCCTGATCCAGCCCCTCTACAACTACCGACATTTATCAAAGTTCATAGAGTTTCTCGAGACATGCTGTTTAGGAAGCGGATGCCACTCCTATTAATATAAAAAATCTCATACTTTCTCGCAAACCTTAGAGAAAATGCACCGTAAATTAAAGGTCGAGTGATTAAAAATTATTGTAAATGTGATTTTCTCTTTTGGTTACTGGACAGTTGTAAGAATAATACCTACTTAGACAATTGTAAGGATAATACTTAATTTTTTTTTAAGTTTGATAATTAAGAGTAAACTTAGGGGAAAATATTTTGAAATAATAGCAGTTGTTTCCTTTAAGCCTTGGATAGCTGTAGTGATTAGAAATTCTATACTATTAACTAATTAGCAAAGAATTAAAGAACTCCAAAAACATAATTTAAAAATGGACACAAAGGGACAAATGCTATATGGTGCCACTGTTGTAGAATGAGGCTGGCATTGGGATGGGGGTAAGACTGAGAAAAACTGGATGA
>NW_006399965.1:4921219-4928568 GCF_000299155.1 Elephantulus edwardii | reverse complement strand
TTAAGGAACTGAACTGAAGATTTCAACAGGCATCTTTGGAAGACAAAGCAAAGCATTATTGTGAAATGTGAAAAGAGCTGGAGTTGTAACATCGAAATGGCCCAATTCACTCAGCATTTCTGAAACTGAAGAAACTGAAGAACAAATTTAAGCCTTGAGCTGCAATACTTAAGGATGCTGTGGGCAGAATGCTTAATGATCCAAGAAGCATCAAAAGATGAAAGGAGCACACAGTCACTATACCAAAAAGAATTGGCTGACACAGAAAAATTTCATAAAACTACATGTGGTAAAGAGACTGTGGTGATGAAGGAGGAAGTGCAAGCTGATCTGGAGGAATTGGTAAAAAACAAGGCCCCAGGAATTGATGGCATACCACTTGACGTATTTCTACAAAGAGATGCTACTCTGGATGAGCTCACAGGTTGTTTGTGCCAAGGAATCTGGAGGACAAGAAACTTGCCAACTGACTGAAAGAGATCCATACTTATTCCTGTTCCAAAGAAAAGATGACCTGAAAGTGCAGAAATTCTCAAACAATACCTTTACTACCACATGCAAGGAGGATTCTGCTGAAAATTACCCTAGAACAACTGGAACAGTACATCAATAGAGAACAGCCAGATGTGCAGGCTGGATTTAGAAGAGACCATAGCACTAGGGTTAATATAGTCAATGTTAGGTGGATCTTAGCTGAAATCAGAGAGTACCAGAGGAATGTTTATCTGTGTTTCACTGACTATGCAAAAGTATTTGATTGTGTGGATCACAAAAAACTGGCTTATTCTGAGAAAAATGGGAATCCCAGAACATCTGATTGTGCTTCTGTGAAACCTAGCTTGCCTCTGGAAACCTTATGAACCTGGAGAGAGGATGAAAGTTTTACAGGAGGTCTCCAGGACTTTCATTCATCAGGTTGCTCTGAATTGTGTACAACTCGATGGCACTTAACAACAACAGAGAGAGAGGGAGAGAGATAGAGAGAGATAGATAGATAGATAGATAGATAGATAGATAGATAGATAGAACGAGAGAGCAGTTGGCCTAGCAGACAGAAAGTCATGCTCCCAAGCCAAAGGTGAGGGACTCTACTCCATGGCCCTCAAGCCTGTTAATTGTTTTTGGTGAAACATTCTTCTAGGTCTTGTCACCTTGGTATGTCCACTTGCTGTACAGAGGTAACTAGTGGTTGCTGTGAAGCCAAACACTGGTATGTCAAATGCGATAATGGTTACTCATGGTGGACAGTGTGTGGTGGAGCTCCCCAATTAAAACAAGCGTGGAAGCAGGAGTGGCATCCTCTTACATAATACCTGGCCTCTGGAAACCCTATGAACCTGAATAAATGACGAAAGTTATTCAGGTGTCCAGGACTTTAATTCATAGGGTCGCTATAAGTCATCTATGACACTTAACAACAACAATAACAACAACAATATACTTGGACTAGGAGGCAGTCATCAGAACAGAGAAAGAAACACTGTATGGCTCAAAATTGGGAAAGGTATATACCAGAGATGGACCATATCTCCATACTTTTTTTTAATCTACATGCAAAACAGATCATCCAGAAAGCTTGGCTCTATGAGAAGGCGTCTGGTAACAGGATTGGAGGAAGAGTCATTAACAACCTGTGTTATGCAGATGACACAACCTTGCTTGCTGAAACTGAGGAAGACCTAACACATTTGCTACAGAAGGTCAGAGACTGCAAACTTCAATATGGATTAAAGCTCAATATCATGAAAACAAAGATATCTCACCACTAGGCCAATTGGCAACATCATGATAGAAGGTGAAGAGAATGCTGTTGTTAACAGCTTCAGCTTGCTTGGCTCCACAATCAACACTCTTGGAACTTGAAATCAAAAGAATAATTGCATTGGGAAAAATCTCCTCTCAGAGACCTCTGTAGAGTACTGACGAGCAATGTTATCAGTCTGGAGACTAAGATGCTCCTGATCCAGGCCATGGTCTCTGCAATTACTTACTATGCAGTAGAGAGCTGAAAAATCACTAAGAAGGATAGAAGAAGAATAGATGCCTTTGAGCTGTGGTGTTGAAGAAGAGTATCAAATATACCATCGACTGCTAAGATAACACACAGATTTGTCCTGAAGAGGGTGAAATAAGGCTGGTCTTTGAAGGCAAAGATTCTGAAGCTCCGACTGACATTCTATGGGCATGTTGCAAGGAGGAACCTGTCCCTGGAGAAGGACATCATGCTTGGGAGGGTGGAGGGATAATAGAAGAGAGGAAGATCCTGGATGAGATGGGTTAACTCAGTGACTGGGGTAATGGGGGTGAGTGTGTTGGAGACAATGAAGTTGGCTCAAGATAGAACAGGGTTCAGTGCTGTTGTACACAATGAGTTGCAAGCTACTTAACAGCAGTGACATTGATATGTAAGATAACATCTGTAATTTGCAAATTAACAAGAAATGGAGAAGGAACAAAGAGGAAACCTTTAAAGAAGCTTGGATAGAAAACCTAAGTCAACATATTAAATAAAGCTCATGTTTCTAGCCAGACACCTTACTCTTTTTTTTACACACAATTCTAATGTGATCTACTTTCATTCTGAATAAATGCTTCTGTGCTGTTGATTCCAGTTCATAGTGATCCTGTTAACAGGTGGAGCTGCACCATGGAGTTTTGTAGGGCTCTAGGCTTAGAAATATGAAGCTCTGTCCACTTAGAGAAACTGTGAAAGTTATACAAGTGTTCAGATCTTTTACTCATAGTGTCACTATGAGTCGTCGATGACTCAGTGGCGCTTAACAATAGCAGTCTTAGAGGATCAGACAGTCAAGTATCTTCTGTGGGGTTCCTGGGTGGGTTTGAGCTTCCAACTTTTGAATTGCAGCTGAGCACCTATCGATTGTACCAGTAGAGCTATTTTAGCGTAACTTAGAAGTAGTAAAAATATAGTATAGTGTTGTCTATTAAAGAGGCATTACATTTAGCAGCCTGTTTGAGACTCAAGCATGATTGGGCAGAGAGGGGATGGAGAGGAACGCCTCACACAAATCTAGTCAGTATTGATTCTTGAAATAAAAAGTAGTTAAACTCAAACCACACAATTTGTTACCATATTTGAAACCTTAATTAAACTCATCTTATGAAACCCAAACATAATCCCTGGGTGAAGCATCAAACCTTGAAAACTGGGTGTCAGTGACCTGGAAGAAAATTCTTAAGACAGACAAGGAACACAGCCTTCAGATATGCTGCAATTTAATAAATAGATGAATTGGGTGAGGTGAAAAAACAATATATAAAAAAAGGATTTGAGTAGACACTATAATTAATTACATTTAAAAATTATGATTAATAATAAAAGAAAAATGTCTCTTAAGGATTGTATGAAAATGCAAGATGATCTTTATTTATTAGGAAAAACAGAAGAAATGCTGCACTAATGTGCTCATAATGATACAGAAGATAGTTCTTGGGTGAAGAGCACGGACATCAAAGAGGCTGAGCTAAAAAGTGATTCCGAGGAGGTGGTCTAACCAGAAGAAAATGGAAAAACATTACTTAACCTGTTTACTTCATTTATATGATCCTTTTTGGGTATACACAAGGGTGATATATGATGCACATTTATGTGTACATTTATTTCAAAGGATACCTTGAATAAAAATTGCAAGCCCTATGTGTCAGTTTAATTGGCAGGTTCTTTCTCTTTCTTTGCTGTTCATAAAGTGGTGCTGTCTTTCAATCAATGGCATTTTATTCTAGATGGAATGAAGTAACTGTCAGAGTTGAAGAAATTACAAGAAAAGCAAAAGTGGTCTGAAGGACTGGAATACAATGGAAACATATTGGGCAATTAGAATGAAAAGAAATGAAATCTAGATGAGAGAAAACACATACACCTTATATAAATGAATATATGTGTGTGTCATAGCAAAATTTTGGAGGAGATTTAGTGGTGAAATAGTTAAGAAACTCAGTTTATACCAAACTTGGGTGGCTCTATGCCCCCAGGCACCCCTTGAGAAGTGGTAGTCAGCGTCTGGATGACTGCAGGCTTGAAGACTCTGTGGGGATTGTCCTTTGTTCGATGTGGTCACTATGAGTCAGAATGACTCTACTGTAGTGAGTCTGAATAAAATCTGGAGAAAAGAGCTATAGAAGCACATATGAATTTTAAAAAGAGCATGTATAGTGATTCTTAATTCTTAGTATGATTTTCTTGCTGATGGCCTGGGTGATCTCTACTTAGAATGTTATATAAACACATGTGTTGCAAAACCTACTTTTTGAGGAGAATGTATCCTGACTATTGTACCACGCAAGTGTGTATAACTTATTCCATTTATGGCTGCTTTGTATTCTATTGTATGTTGTTGTTATGTACTATTGAGTCACCTGAGACTCATAGCGACCCTATGTACAACAGTCCTAAAACCTGATGGAGAATGACTAATGATGACAGAATAAGAATCGATGTCCTTGAGTTATTGGTGCTGGAAAGGAGTATTGAACATACCATGAACTGCCAAAAGAACAAACAGGTCTGTCATGGAGAGAGTGAAACCAAGTTTCTCCTTGGAGGCTAGGATTTTGAAGCTCTATCTGACATACTTTGGATCACATGACCAGGAAGGTCCAATCCTTGGAGAAGGACATCATGCTTGGAAGGGTGGAGGGACAGGAGGGAAGACCCTGGATGAGATGGATTGATAAGTAACTAGGGCAATGCGGGAAGGTGTGTCAGAGTCAGTGAGACTGGCTCAGGACAGGGCAGGCTTCAGAGCTATTGCACATAGGGTTGCTACGAGTCACAGGCAACTTGATGACACACAACAACAACGACAACAACAATAACTATCATTTTTACATGGTTTATTCTGCTTTAAAGAGAACAGTTACGTATTCAAGGAACCTTGGTGGCACTGTATATTATGTATTAGGCTGTTAACTCTAAGACTGGAAGTTTGGATCCATGAACATCTCCATAAAAGAAAGATGATGAGCATCTCTTCCCAAAACCACTCACAGTCTCAGCAATTGGATGATGAGTCCCTGGGGGTTAAACTCCACTGGTGGGCAGTGGGGTTATTTTGTATTAAGTTATACCATCTAAAATATGTGTTAAAATCCTAACTCTTGTATCTACAAAGATGACTCTGTTTAAAAATAAGATTTTCCTTGAGTTATGTGGCCCACACCAGTGTAGAAATAGATTATAAACCTAATCACATCTGAGCTAAGACAGACCAGAAAAGATACTGAAATACATGTGTGGGGAAAAAAAGACACCATGTACGAATAATTGACAAGTCAAGGAGCTAGTCATTTCTGGCAAATGCTAGAAGCGGAGAGGGACTCAAAGAAGGGACAAATGTGACTGACCACCTGCTTGACCTTTCACCTCCAGAATTCTGAGAAGAGAAATGTTTGTTCATCGCCTACTTGTAGCATTTCTTCCCTGACAACACTGAGTAACTAACACACTAAACTTTCTCACTCTACTTATTCATTAAAAAAAAAAAACCCTACTTATTAAAAAAGAGTCCTGATGGTGCTGTGTGGTATGTGTTAAGTTGGTAACCAAATGGTTTAATGGTTTGAATTCAATACCCTCTCCACTGACAGGAAAAAATTCAGAGCTATGTGTCTAGTTCTCATTCAGGAACAGGCTCACTCTACAAAATAATGTCCGATGGACTTGGTCATATTAACGTTAATTCTATCTATTGTCCTTCCCTAGTCAGGATACCATCATATTTGCTCATGTTATTATAACAGCTTTCTAATTAGTCTCAGTAATTCAAGTTCCTTTGCAGGTCATTCTCTGTGTGACAGCCAAAAGATACACTTTTAATCACGTTAATCCCCTTAAGAGCTCCTTATTACCCTCCAGATGAAGTGCCAGCTCTTGGTGTGTCACTTTGGTGATCTTGTCCTGATTGGAAGGCATCCGACAACTCAACACATTTCAGGATGTTGCATTTCAGGATGTTTGATTAGCTGATAGAACTGGAAAAAAAGATAGTGGGGAGGGAAGATGGAGAAAAGGTCAGACAAGTATCTATTTCATAACACTGCAGCAATATTAACAGTCCAATTGATAAACACACTATAGCTCTGTAAGTTTAGGAAAAACTTGGTAAAGGGAGAATGGAAACTTTAAAAAAATGCTTTTTTACAACTTTTCTGGAGGTCTAAGATTACTTCAAGATTATGAATTGTACAAGCTTCCAGTCTTAACACTCCAAGTGATACCCATAAACTTTACAGTCTTGCACATGTTGTTTTCCTGAGTTCTCCCCTCTAGATCTCCGACTTGAGACGGTACACGCATATTCTACAGCCTGAAATGCTTTCCCTTTGTTTCACCCACCAGCTACCTCCCATCTCTCAGTCTGGTGACATCCTTCAGACCTTAGCTTCAGGGCCAATTCTTGTGGTGCTCTGAGGTCAAGGTTCAGGTAGGTGTCAAGTGCCCCTTAAGTCCTTTGCTGTCCAATCACACCCTCATCCCAGGGTATTGGAAGCCCCCTTGTCACCGTGCTATATTAGACCATAAGCTCAATAAGAAATGCAAATAGTCAATCTTGTTGAGTTTTGTATTCTGTGACCAAGAAAGTGTCTGGCTCCTACCAGCCAATAACATTCAATGATTTACAACTTAAGATCACCAAAGGCCCACAGCCTGTTTTTAGAAATACATTTTTAACAAAGCATAACTATACTCATCACTGATACATTGTTTTTTTTAAAAAAAAATTTATGTTGATTTGCTTACAAAGTTTGTATGTATTGTGTTTCACACTTACTCTTCACTCACATTGTGTTTCATACAGTCATTCCCATGCATTATATTTTATAAGATTAATCACCACTAGACTATGCCCACCATTATTCTGTCTTCTCAGGTCCCTACTAAATCTTTCCCATTTCTTTCAGCCCCTCCTTCCACGCACCACCAAATTATGTAACCCAGTGATCTCACCCCTACCCATCCTCACCCTTCTGTTCCCACCACTTATTGTTTGCAGTTTATATTATAAAAGCAGAGTTCAGTACATGACACAGATTATAAACAGTCAACCCAGGTAAAATACTTAATATCTCACCCTCGGAAAAGAAGTTTTTATTGTTGTTGTTAGAGAAGATTTGTTCCATGGACTGCCAAGAAAACAAACAGATTCATCCTAGAGAGGGTTAAACCAGACTTCTCCTTGGAGGCAAGGATTCTGGGGCTTCGTCTGACATACTTTGGACATGTTGTAAAGAGAGACAGGTCCTTGGAGAGGGACATCATGCTCGGTAGGGTAGAGGGACAGTGCAGGAGGGGAAGACCCTCTATGAGGTGGATTGATTCAGTGACTGGG
>NW_006399965.1:4920110-4921119 GCF_000299155.1 Elephantulus edwardii | reverse complement strand
TGCTGTTGTTGTTATGTGCAGTTGAGTCATAACCGACTCAAAGCTGATCCTCCAGTGGGTTTTCAGAAGCTCTACATTTCAGGAAACGTGATCCTGTTTTTTCATATGGAGCTTCTGTTGGTTTCAAACTGCTTAACTTAAGAATGGCAGCAAACTACAACCACTGAACCACCAAAACGCCCCGTAGACTGTGTAAGGAGCCCTTTTAATGCAATGAGTATGGACAGAGCTCAGCTGCTAACTGAAATGACAGCAGTTAGAACTAACCAGCTGCTTTGGGGAAGAAAACGGACAACCTACTTATATAAAGATTTAGAGCCTCAGGAACTCTACGAGCAGCTCTAGTCTGTCCTATAGAGCCACTGAGAGTTGCAATCACCTTAATACCTGGCAGTTAGGCTTTCTGGGTTATGCACCAACTACCAGAGCCAGAGTGGAGGAAATAGATGACTTCTACCAACTGTCGGGTCCAGAAATTGGTGGACCATGCAACCAGGATGTGTTAATAATAATGAGTGAGTGGAATGAAAAAGTTGGGAATGGAGAAAAAGGATTGGTAGTCAGGAAACATACACTTGGTGGCAGAAGGGAGGCTGGACACAGAATGATAGAATTCTGCACAGTCAAGGATTTATTTATTGCAAGTATCTTACATAAGAGACACAAAAGACAACTATATACATGGACCTCACTTGATAATCTACATAGTAATTAGATTGATTATATATGTGGGAGGGGGAATCCCTGAAGAAGCTCACTATCAGCTATGAAAATTAGGCAAGCTGCTGACGGTACCTCAGACCACCAACTACTTGTATGCAAGTTCAAACTGAAGCTAAAGAAAATAAAATCAAATCCACAAGATCCAAAGTGTGACCATGAGTCTATCTCTCCTGAATTTTAAGACCATCACAGGAACAGGTTTGAGACTCTGAATACTAATGAGTGAAGACCAGATTCTCTGTGGGAGGATATCAAGAATATCACCCATTGTTGTGTTGTTATGTGC
>NW_006399965.1:4916072-4918706 GCF_000299155.1 Elephantulus edwardii | reverse complement strand
GGTAATCGGGATGGGTGTGTCAGAGGCAGTGTGATTGGCACAGGACAGAGCAGGGTTTAGAGCTGTTGTACATAGGGTCGCTATGAGTCGCAAACAACTCAACAGCACATAACAACAACAACAACAACCATAGACTGCTAAGAAAATGAACAAGTTTGTCTTGGAGAGGGTGAGGCCGGGCTGTTCCTTAGAGACAAGGATTCTGAGGAATCGTCTGACTTACTTTGGACATGTGGCAAGGAGGGACCAGTCCTTGGGCAGGGATGTCATGCTTGGGAGGGTGGAGGGACAGTGTAGGAGAGGAAGTCTCTCAACGAGATGGATTGATTCAGTGACCGGGGTCATGGGGGTAGGTGTGTCAGAGATGGTGATATTGGCACAGGATAGGATAGGGTTTAGGCTTGTTGCACATAGGCTCACATGTGCCATTTAGTTACCTGTGACTCATAATGACACTATGTACAATTGCTCTGAACTTCATCCTATCCTGAACCAGTCTCAGTGTTTCTGACAGACCTAACTTCATTACCAGGGTTACTGTGTCAATCTATCTTATCGAGGTCTTCTGTGCTGTTTCTCCACCCTTCCAAGTATGATGTACTTCCCAAGCACTGTTTCCTCCTGATCACAGGCCAAAAGTACTGGAGATAGAGCTTCAATATCCTAGCCTCTACCCAAGGAGTAGCTTGGTTTCCTTCTCTCCATGACAGATCTGTTTGTTCTTTTGGCAGTCCATGGTATGTTCAATACTCTTCTCCAGCACCACAACTCGAAGTCATCAATTCTTATTTTGGCATCTTTAGTCATTGTCCAGCAAATAATTTCAAAGATTATAGCCTGAATCAGGCACACCTTAGTCTCTAGTCTTACATCACTGCTCTTTAGCCCTATAGAGATGTCCCTGACAGCAGATTTTTCTAACACAATTAATCTTCTGATTTTCTGACTGCCTGTGCCAAGAGTGTTGATGGTAGAGCTAAGAAAACTGAAACTGTTAACAATCTCAATCTCTCATGGTGATGCCAATTGGCCCAGTGGTGATAATCTTTCTTTTCTTGATATTAAGCTTCAATCCATATTAAAGACTATAAACCTTGGCTTTCTGCAGAAGATGACTCAGGAACAATCAAGTATTCTGAGATTTCCAGTCTTCGCAAGCTTAGCCACAATTTGTTGTAATCTACACACAACAAATTGTGTTAAGTGACTTTGCATAGTCAATGAAGCACAGGTAGACATTCCTCTAGTACTCTTTACTTTCAGCCAAGATCCATCTGACTTTGGTGATAATGTCGCTAGTGCCACGACATCTTCTAAACCCAGTTAGTAATTCTCTGTCAATGTGCTGTTCTAGTCAATTTTTTATAATCTACAGCAGGATTTTGTTTGGGTGTGATATTAATAATATTGTTCAATGATTTCCATACTCTGTAAGGTCATGTTTTTTTTTTTTTAATGGGAATAAATAGGGATCTTTTCCAGTCAATTGGCCAGGTGGTTGTTCTCCAGATTTCTTGGCACAACCTGGTGAGCCTGTCCAGGGCAACATCTGTTTGTTGATATATTCCATCTATTCCCGGGGACTTGTTTTTTGCCAAGAACTTCAGAGTAGCTTCAACTTCCTACTTCATCACCATTGCCTTTTGACGATGTCAACATTAATACTTGATTGTTGTTGTTGTTGAGTACCGTCAAGTTGGAACTGATCAATAGATGAAATCCAGGGGCTTTTCAGAGGCAGTAAATGGGTCGGGAGGAGATTTCCATCCTTTTCCTCTGAAGCAGCTAGTGAATTCTAACCATGTCTTAGAAATTTCTGCACAGCTTCTTACCATTAGATTGTGCCTATTCAAATTTAACATTGTTATGTATGTATTTTATGTACATAAATAATACGCTTAGATATGTGGTTCATATATGTTATGGTAAACTCTATGACACCCAATAATAACAATAACAATGAAATCCACAGGTATTATTATAAAAATATGGATAAGATCAAGGATGAAGAACATTTGAAATATTAGGAAACTAAGAGTTAAAAAATGGGATGAAAAAACCCCTCAAAGTAGATGACAGAGAGTAATTAGAGAGGTGGGAGTAAAATTGGACAACTATTTTTGTTCGCTAAAACTACATGCTATGCATTACTTCTGACCCTTTGTCTCATGGTCTCATGGCAACATCATGTGAGTCAGAGTAGAAACATGCTGTGTACCATTTTCAATGGCTCATTCTTGAGAAGCAGATCAGGAAGTCCTTTTGTTTTTAATCAATTTTAATGAAAGTTTACAGAGACTTAGGGTTTCCAGTCATTCATTGTTGCACTTTTCTCCCTCTCTACCTCCCACCCCCACCCCAATTCACTCTTCTCCTTGAAAAGAAAGAAAAATTCTTTCATTATTATGCACTCTCCCCCAAGTCCACTACATTATGCAGCCTTCACTCTGGACTTGTATAATGACAAGAATACCCATTCATATGTCCCTTTTAAACAGTTCTCTCCCTCATCTGTTTCAATGCAATATATATCATTGCTCCCCTCCTTTTCTGTCTTCCCTCAACCCTGATGTCACTCCCATTTTACAACAGTGGTCCTATGCAATATTTTTCCTTTTGTGACTGAGATAGTTC
>NW_006399965.1:4898856-4915325 GCF_000299155.1 Elephantulus edwardii | reverse complement strand
AAAAGTAAAAGAAAAGATTCTTTCATTGTTTTACAAACCCTCCCCCAGGTCTCCTCCACCATGTAGCCCTCGAAAAGCAAAAGAATAATTTTTGTTACTCAACATTTATAATTGAAATAAATGTCCATATTGTGGATCCCATAATATCTTTAGCTTTGTGTTCAAGACACTTTTACATTTTATTTTGGGGAAAAATAACAAATAAGTCTCACCCATCTATGACTCTATAAACCATTATTATTATGTAAAACTCATAATCTGTCATCTTTTAATGGATATATTTGTTAAAAGTCTTGTTAATCTTTATTTATTAATAGAAAGAGTTCAACCTCATATTTTTCAAGATGTTTATAAGTCAACAAAATTAATTTCCATAATATTTCCATGGTGATTAATTTATTTTCATCTGAAACTAAATAGTATTAATGCCACAATAAATAACATTAACTATTGTCCTTCCAGAAAAATGAATAACTTTTGATATGTTATCATTATTACTACGTTGATTGTCAATGTGTTGTTGTCAAGCCATAGTAAAGCTATAAGACAGAAAAGTCGCTCATAAGATTTTCTACGATCTAGTTTTTACAGGAGCAAATCACCAGGTCTTGCCCCCCTGTGGAGTTGCTGAGGTGAGGTTTGACCACTGACCTTGTGCTTAGCAGATAGGTTTGGATCTGTGGGGTCACCAGTTGTTATGTGCCATTGAGTCAGAACCATCTTGTAGCTGACCCCCAAGTGGGTTTTCAGAGGTTATAAGTCACTCAAGGGAGATTGCTTAACTTTCTTTAACACAACAGTGGGTGGATTTGAACTGCTGACCTTTGAGTTGGCAGTGTAACTTCTCACCCACTAGGCCTCTAGTGGTCCTTTCATAAGCACCAGAGTTCCTTTAATTTTCTACAAGTTCACAGTATTTTGAGAAAAGGAACAGAAGCAAAACCTGTAGATCTGAGGGATTTTCTGCGGTTTCTTGGGGTTTGGCAGCTCCGTGTATGGGTAATGGAGCTAATCTATCAGCGTCCCTGTGCTATTTCATGCCATTTCAGGGAAGTAGAAATGATAAATATGGAACACGAACGGGCGCTAGAGGCTCTCTGTTAATTAATCACCATCCCACAGCTACCTTCAGACATTCATTAACGACATTCAGATTGTCTTTAACAGTTCATCACAGTCCTTTTAAGTAGGAGGCTGCTAACTTCCAGCAATTGTTTTCATTAGCTGCCAAAGAAAGAGAAGGATGACTTTTTTTCCCTGCAAGTCAGAAAAGCTAACTCTACATCTGCTTTTCCATATGTTCACTTCAGTGTAGGGAACAACAAGAACAATAACAAAACTGAAAATAACGTTGACATTCAGACCTGTGTTTCTAGGAATAGTTTAAATATAATTTCATATATTTTTAGACAGATAAAAATGCATAGTTATCTGGCATGAATAAAATGTCTTTTTTTCAGCCACTGGTGGATGTATTTCTTCCAGTTCATGCTGAGGTGCAGTGCTCTGGTAATGGAATGTTTAAGCACTTGACTATAAATTTGAAAAAGCTTGGTGCACTAGTGTGCCCATGGTTCTTTAGAAAAAAAATTTAGAGCCAACGTAACCTCATGAGGTATTTCCACTTTGTCACAGAGGGATGTTCTTAATTGCTCTTTTGTTATTGTTATGTGCCGTTGAGTCACCTGCAACTCATAGCAACCTTATGTACAACAGCTCTGAAACCTGCCTTGTCCTGAGCCAGTCTCACTGATTCCAACACACCTATTCCCACTAACCTAGTTACTGTATCAACTCTTCTCATCCAGGGTCTTCCTCTTCTGTGCTGTCCCTCCACCCTTTCAAACATGATGTCCTTCTCCAAGGACTGGTCCCTCACGGCCACAAGCCCAAAGTATGTGAGATATGTCTTCAAAATCCTTGTTTCCAAGGAGAAACTTGGTTTCACTCTAGCCAAAATAGACCTATTTGTTTTCTTGACATTCTATGTTCAAGGCTCTTCTCTAGTGCTACAACTTTAAGGCATTGATTTTTCTTCTATCATCCTTAGTCATAGTATAGCTCCCTGATGCATACATAGCAAGTAATTGCAAAGATTATGACCTGGATCAGGTGCACCTTAGTCTCCAGACTGACAGCAAGTTGCTTCTCAATACTCCAAAGAGGTCCTCGACAGCAGATTTTCCCAGTGCAATTCATTTTTTTAATTTCCTCATTGCTCTTGCTAAGAGTGTTGATTGCAGAGCTGAACAAGTTGTAATGGCTAACAACCTCAATCTCTTCTCCCATCTATCCCGGTGCTGCTAATTGGCCCAGTAGTGAGAATCTTTGTCGTCTTGATTTTAAGCTTCAATCCATATTAAAGACAACAGTCCTTGACTTTTCGGCAGCAAGTGCTTCAGGTCCTCCTCAGTTTCATCAGACAAGGTGGGTCATCAGCATAATGTGAGTTGTTGAATTTTCCTCCAATCCTGATACCACATTCCTCATCATAAAGCCTAGCCTCCTGAATGATCTGTTCTGCATATAGATTGAAAAGGTATGGAGACAGAATACATTCCTGACACACTCCTTTCCTTATTTTGAACTATACAACAATTCCTTGCTCTATTCTGAAGACTGTTTCCTGATTCAAGTATAGGTTTTGCATGAGAACAATCAAGTGTTCTGGGATTCCATTCTCCTCCATTTTAGCCGCAGTTTGTTGTGATCCACATAGTCAGATTCCTTTGCATTGTCTATGAAACACAGATAGAAATTTCTGGCACACTTTGCTTTCTGGAAAAATTCATATAAACCATAGATCTAGAATTGATGGATTACCAATGGAGGGATTTCAACAAATTAATGCAGCCTTGGACATGCTCATTTGACTATGCCAAGAACCTTGAAAGACAGTTAGTTGGCCAATTGACTTGCAGGAATCCATATTGATGTCTATTCCAAAATAAAACCAAATGGGGACTTACTAGAATGTGGGAATTATAGGACAGAAGGCATCGCTGGTCACTTAGTGGTAAAGAATTGCACTTCCAATGTGAAGGGGGTTGCTGTGTGCCCTCAAGTGGGAACTGACCAGTAGCTAACTCGCCAG
This sequence comes from Elephantulus edwardii, assembly GCF_000299155.1. NCBI lineage: Eukaryota > Metazoa > Chordata > Mammalia > Macroscelidea > Macroscelididae > Elephantulus > Elephantulus edwardii. Next base: position 4,912,231 of record NW_006399965.1, on the reverse strand, counting down.
TGGGTTTTCATAGGCAGTAAATCTTACAAAAGGAGATGCTCATTCTTCCCTTGAAGAGCTGGTGGGTTTGAACCATATGCCTTTGGGACTGCAGTGTGGTTTCTTACCACTACGAGATTAAAATCCACCTGCTCCACAGGGTAAGAATGGGCAGTCCCCTCTCCATGTGATTTACCACCTCTGCAAAACCTCTAGAGGATCGGCTATGGGTTGGTTTTAACTCAATAGTATACAGTAACAACAACAACAACATCAATAACACCACATGCAACTTAAACCTTATGGAATATTCAAAAACAGTTTGAGGACTAATATATCATGATAGCATTGCCAGAGCTTCATTGGCAATGTCAACCGGATCCTGCCTAAAAGCATAGAATATCAGAAAGATGTTTACTTGTATTTTATCGGCAGTTCAAAGACATCTGACTATGTGGATCGTAGTAAACGATGGATTACATTGAGGCAAACTAGCCTTCTAGTATACTTAGTTATGCTTGTGAAGGACTTGTACATGAACCCAGAAGCAGTAATTTGAAGGGAAGATTTTAAGATTTTATTTTAAGATCAAGAGTGTGTGTAGCCTTTTATCACACATACTCAAGCTGTATATCCGGTCAATATTCTTGGGAGCTGAACCATGTGAAGAAGAATGTAACATCAGGATTGGAGGGAGACTCACCAATAACCTTAAAAATGCACATGATACAACCTTGTTTTCTGAAAGTGAAATAGTCGTGACACTAAAGAAGATAAAAACTCCAGCCTTCACCATGGAACTTCAAAGAAAACAAAAAGTCCTCACAACTGGACCAGTTTATAGATTGAAATAGTCAATAATTTAATTTTATTTGGATCCATTATCAACACTTATGAAAATAGTAGTCAAGAAATCAAACAATAGCCTATGACATTGGGCAAATCTGCTATTAATGACACCTTTAAAGCACTTAAGAGCAAGAATGTAACTTTAAAGACTAAGGTGTGCCTGATACAATCCATGATATTTTCAATTGTTTCATGTACATGTAAAAAGTTGCAAAACAAATAAGGAAACCCAAGTAATTGATATCTCTGCATTGTAGTGTTGGCAAAGAATATTGACTACCACGGACTGCTGAAATAAAAAACGTCATCGGGGGTGGGAAGAAGAACGAACTGGGGAGGAGGGTAGCGAAAACAGTGCAACAATGAATGAATGAAAACCCAAAATCTCTGTAAAATGTTCACTAAAACTAATAAAATTTAATAATAATTTTAAAAACAAACAAAAAACTGTCATCCAGAGTGCTCTGGAAAAACAAGGGTTGTGGTGAGATTCCATCTCACATACTTTGGACATACCAGTGGACAATACTTTCTAATTCTTGGAAAAATAGAGTCAATGAATATACATAAAGACAAATTATAGTCATTGGGAGGGATTGGAGTTACTGGACCAATGGGATTGAACAATCTGAGCAATAGGGCTGATTTTGAAGATACTGCAAGATTGGACAGTGTCTCCTCTTTGTAAAAAGAGTCTCTTTGAGTTGGCAGAGTTGGCTTGGCTGCACCTAACAACAAAATTTAAAAAAAAATTGAACTAGAGAAATTCTATGAAGTTGGTATTTATAGTATCTCTCAGTTAACTGTGGTTTAGAATTAGAAAGTATGTGTACCAGAGTTGTATCTAGATACTTATTCAAACTCAATGTTGAGAAACTAATCTAAGAAGCTGGACTAAGAGAAGAATTCTGCATCAGGAATAGAGGAAGATTCATTACTACCTGCCATATTAAAATGACGCAAACTTGTTTACTAAAATCAAAAGGATTTGAAACATTTACTAAAATAATCAAAGACTACAGCTTTCTGTATGGGCTCTAGCTCATCACAAAACAAAATTTCTCACAATTGTACAAATAAACAACATCATGATGAATGGATAAAATATCGAAATTGTCAACAACTGAAAATTAAGTTGTCAGTTTCTTTTACTTGGATAATTATTCAATACCCGCTGAAGCAACAATCAAATATTGCATTGCTTTTAGTAAATCTGCTGCAAAATGCTTCGTTTTTTTAAACTAGTTTATGTTGTACTTAGGGTCGCTATGAGTCGCAGGCGACTCGATGGCACATAACAACAACAACAACATTTATAAAATGCAAATACATTGTTTTTGAGAACACATTTTTCCAATTTCCGTAACCCCCTCCATCAAATTTCATTAAAATGTCAAGAGATGGTATATTGAAGACATGTGTACAAACCAAGCTATGGTTTTTGATTTATTTTAATTTTTTAATATTAGTTTATACATAAAATGTGAATACATTGTTTTCCAGAACAGATTTTTTTTTTTCAATTTGCCTCACTCCCCATGAAACAATTACTTCACGTGCATGTAAAAAGATCAAAAGTGGAAGCAAACTGGATACTCTTGAACTCTTGTGTTAGTAAGGAATACTGACTATACCATGCGTTTTCGGAAGAATGAATCAATCTGTCTTGAAAGAGGTGCAGACAGAATGCTTTTCAGAAGTGAGAGCGGTGGGACTTTGTCTCATTTACTTTAGAGACATTATTAAGAGACACCAACTATTGGAGAAGGACAAAGTACTAGGTAAAATAAAAGATCAGGAAAAAAAAAATTAAAAAAACCTTTAGCAAAGCGGGTTGGCATAGAAACCGCAGCAAGAGATTTATAAAAGCGGGCAGCCAGAGTGTTCTTTAGAGTCAAGGATGATGAATTGTCTCACATATTTTCGATATGTTGCCAGGAGAGACTGACTACTCCTTAGAAAGAAAAATCATGCTTGGAGAGGTCAGAGAAAGAGAGTAAAACCTCCAATGAAATAGATGGACGCCGTGACTGCAGCAATTGGGTCAAGTGTGTCAGAGATGGAGTGGATGGCACCGGACAGGACAGGGTTCAGATCTGTGGTTATAGGGTCTCTATGAGTCATAGTAACCTTCACGGCAACTAACGTCAACAACATCAACAACACCTGCTCAAGGTTTCCTTCATGGGGTGGTTCTAAGTCAGGGCTAACTTTACAGTATGTGCTTTGTGTAACTACTACTTTTTTGTTGTTATTTGCTTTCATGTCAACTGTGACTATGGATGGAAGCCTTGCCCCTTCCCCACAAACGCCACTCTGCTTAAGGCGATTGTTGGGATCCATCTCATTTAGGGTTTTCCTCTCTTTCACTCACCCTTTACCATTTTATTTTCTCAAGATTTGCTTTGTATAGAATGGTATTTAGAAAGCAAGATCTGACTATTGGCTGTGTTATAGCTTCTGGAGTCTTTCTGTTTGAAAACATTTCCATTTTCTTTAAGATAATGAGATTATGTCCATCTACAGAACCTAAGGATTAGATTAATCTGTGGCCCTCAGGCCTGTTCTGAATTGTTTTTGGTCAAACATTCTTCTAGGTCGTATAGCCCTAGTTTGGCCACTTGCTGTACAGAGGTCACTTGTGGTTGCTGTGAAGCTGAACACTGTGACACTGATTCATCAAATGTGTTAATACCCACGGTGGACAGTGTTTGGTGGAGCTCCCTGATTAAAACAAGCTTGGAAGCAGGAGTGCTATCAACTTCCCTAATAGCTTGCCTCTGGAAACCCTATGAATGTGGAGAAAGGATTGAAAGTCACCCAAATGTCAAAGACTTTCATTCCTAGGGTTGCTATGAGTCACCTACCACTCGATGGCACTTAACAACAACAACATAGAATCTCAGCAAGGGTAGTGAATTCCAAAAGTAATGTAGTGTGAACCGTGCAAATTGTCTTGAATTTTCTAGTTGACACGTTGGAAAAGCAAAAATTTTTAAGAATTTAGCAATAAATTTTTAAGAATTTAGCAATAAATTTTAAGAATATATTTTACTTAATCTAGGCAGCACTTGTGGCCCAGTGGCAGGAGGCTGCACTGCAATCCTAAAGGCATACAGTTCAAATCCACCAGCTTCTCTGTGGCAGAAGGATGGGCAATTTCCTCCCATGTGATTAACTGCCTCCGAAAACCCACCCAAGGGTCAACTGTGGGTTCATTTCGACTCAGCAGTGCACAACACCAACAACACAATCCAATCCAAATATAATAATTTTAACATGGAATCTATATAAAAATTTGAGATATTTTGTACTAATTTGCCACATCTTTATATACTTCATAATAATAGCATATCTAATGAAATTAGCTGAATTTCAAGTAGACACACGTGACTAATGACCACTGTATTAGACAGCACAAGTCTAGAAGTTCTTCATGCTCTGAATATATATTAATATTCTTTTTTCCCTTAATCTGTTAGCAGACTCAGAGACTTGTTCATAAATTTTATGCATGTTCCCATCTTCGGCGTACATTGGAGACACACACTATACTTGTTATTCTCTCCCTACTCCTTCAATTGTAGATGGACAAAAACAAACCTGGTTTGTGAATGAGGAACAATGGAGGTAACATTGATCAATAGAATTTCATTTGCATATCTTAACCATGAAGACATTTCAAATACACTCAGGCTTCATAAATGATCATCCTATTACAATAGCAAACTAGTTGCAAAAGTCAATCTGATGCCAGTGCCATAAAAAGAAGAAACACAGCAAGAATTCTCACTCACATGAACTAAGAAGTAAGGTTTCTGAGTAATATTAGGTTATGTTCTGGTTCGAAAAGAAATGGTAGTTAATAAGCTATATCAGTTATCTTAAATTTTCTAGTAACTACATTAACACAATGAAAAGAAGATTAGTTTTAAGAATGTATTTTGTTTCATCCAATTTAGCTCAAATATTGTCAGGAGGAACAATCTCTGGAAAGAGATGTCATGCTGGGAAGGGTGGAGGGTCAGAGAAAGAGAGGAAGATCTCCAATAAAAGGGATTGACAGTGATTGTAACAATTGACTTGAAGCATTTCAGAAACAGGGAGGATGACTCAGAATAGGGCAAGGTTCAGAAGTGTTGTTTGTAGGATCACAATCAGTCACAGTGAGTCACAAGTGTCTCAGTGGCGTCCAACACAACACCCCAAATATTAGGATTTTGACATGAAATCAATATAACAAGATCAGATTTGGTTTTAATATTATAGGATGAGGATCAGGAAATGTATTTCCACACTTTCCAATATAAACATCTTGGACTTGATCTAAATAGTTGCCACTGTAAAATAAAAATACGCAGTTTTAACAGTATCCTACTTCTCCATCTCTTGATCAGAAATATCTGGGAGTGAATCTGATTGGTTGGTCTGTGTCATTCGTCCACCGCAGGTTGAAGAGGTTGAAGCAAGGCTCCTGGAGGTCCAGCCCTGATACGAAGGAACATCCTCAAACATGGAGGATCTGTGGGCTAACACGCTTTCTGCCATATGAAATACATCAGTCTAAACAACACCAATTATATGACTAAATTCATCCTTCAAAATATAGTGACGATACCACAAGTGTCAAGTTCACTTTTAAAATGATGGGAATTTTTGTGTTAAAATCCCTTTGCATCGATTCACGCTCTGAGGGTGGTGAGCTAGCTACATTTCAGAATCACTCAAGTGGCAACTCTATTTAAAAATAGATTCAAGAAATAAAAGAACTGTGAAAAAGAAACTCTTGGAAAATAAGTGAAAAATTTGAGAAATTAAGGGACAATTTGGATTAGGAATAATTATTTTATAAAAGAGACTGGCTTATCCTGATAAATTGTTATAAGAGCAATATTGAAGCCAAACATTATAGTTATGGCAATTTGTGCATTTCTTTGTTGTCTTTTTCCTGCAATAACATTTAAGGTCTATGACAGGAGAGTCCTCTAACTGTTTACAGAATCCTGTGCCTAAAGAGAGCTTGTACAGATTAGGCATTAAGAACAGGTATGTTAAGAGAATGAATGAATAATGAAAGCATTAAGCATCCTAATTCCTATTTTGTTGTCAGAACTAAATAAGCATGTGTGGAGATTTATACGTGAAAGTGACTGGGAATTATTTCAGCTTCTTCAGTTTACAGTTGAAATAATTGAGGTCCTTCTTCAAGTCTTGTTAATCTAGAAGACTACAGGAAAACTTGTGGAGTCAAAGAGAGAAAAATCACATATAATCAGATTTATTCTAAAAGTATTATTGTGCTATGCTGATGTCAGAGGACATGAAGCTGGGAAGGGTGGAGGGTCAGTGAGTGGGAGGAAGACCCTCAGCCGGGTGGACTGACAAGGTGACTGCTGCAATGGGCTCTGGTGTGTCAGGAAGTGTGAGGATGGCGCAGGACACAACAGGGTTCAGATCTTTTGTTCATAGGGTCGCTGTGAGACCTACTCAGCTCAATGGTGACTAACATCAACAACGTCAGAGGAGCTCTGGTGGTGTAGTCTGTCGTGTGTTACATTGCTAACCAAAAGTTGTGTGTCTCTGGCTCAAGTATGCAGAGACTCCGTGGAAGAAAGAAGATCCTCTCTCCTTAAGATTTACAGCCTCAGAAATCCGCTGCAGGCTAATTTTTAGTTGGACTCTACTAGAGGACAAGAAGATAGGGTTGTTTTTCTTTTATCTTTTTCCCTGAACCCACTTCAATCTGAAGTTTCCAGAAAATTAGGACATGATGTCGTTATCTCAAAAAAAATTTTTGCTAATAATGAAGAAATCGTTGACTTAGTTGTGCTCATAGTTTATTATGCTAATGATGCTCATTAAATTATCATTTAAAAAAGATGAAATTATGATTCCTGTCAAACATGAAATGAACTTGTCATCTTCCCCACTTACTCGTTAATAAGGGAACCAGTTAAATGTAGCAATCACTCACTCATTGCCATCCTGTTAGAATCAACTTACAGCTCACCTTCCAGTGGGTTTTCGGAGACTGTAAACCGCATGACAGGAGTTTATTTCTATTTCTTCTGTGGAGCTGCTGGTGGTTAGCAGTGCAGTTCCCTGTGAATTACACTATTAGAGGTCCCCTGAACAGAACAAAATATGAAAACTGAACAACCAGATAAAACTACCATTTTATTAGTTGTTATTGTTTGTGGTCGAGTAGGAACCGACTCACAGCTGACCCTCCAGTGAGCTTTCAGAGGCTGTAAATTGCACAAGAGGAAATTGGTCATTCCTCTCCCATGGTGAATTTGAACCCCACCCCTTGCTATATGGAATTTAAAAAATGTACCTTTATGGTTATTTGTTCTACCAGAAAGAACTTGTGTTTGTATCTTGAGATAATTTCTTACTGCTGTTGTGACAAATTATTCCACTATCTTGGAACTGAGTCTGACTTATAGGCCAGTATTGATGAATTAGTTGAATGAGAAGCATTAGAACTATTTGAGCCTGCTCAAGTGGTTAATCTGAAGCAACATAGGATACACATGGTGGTGTTGTTATGTGCTGTCGAGTCACTCATGACTTATAGCGACCCTATGTACAAGAGCTCTAAACTTCGCTCTATCCTGTGCCAACCTCGCCGTGTCAAACACACTCATTCCCACCACTCCACTCACAGAATAGATCCATCTCATTGAAGGTCTTCCTCTCCTTCACTGCCCCTCCACTCTGCCAAACATGATGTCCCTCTCCAAGGACCAGTCCCTCCTTGCAACATGCCCAAAGTATGTCAGACGAAGCTTCAGAATCCTTGCCTCCAAGGAGAACTTTGGCTTCACCCTCTCCAGGACAAACCTGTTTGTTCTCCTAGCAGTCCATGGTATATTCAACACAAGCAGAAAATTAAGGCTTTGATTAGAGTCTTGCTATACACTGGATGACCTAAGCTACGACAGGGTTTAGATCAATCGTTCATAGGGCCAGTATGAGTGGTGCTAGACTGGATAACAACAACAACAACAACAGAACAACAACAAAACCCCAAAACAACAACAACAAGAGGCTGGAGCAACATATGGCCAAAATGACTGCTATTCGTTCCCCGGGGGCCGTGATCTATATGCCCCAGCACCCTGATATAAGAAGATCGCATTCTGGATCCTCAGCCTCCCCCTCTCCTTTTGAGGACCTGAGCCACCTACTTCAACCCTGCCTGATATCACTAACACCTGAGTAAAGGTCTTCGGAACCTTCAAGCAAATTGATGAGCTTGTAAACATAAGTGGGAATTTTAGAGTTAGGAGGAGAAGTAGAAGGAGTGATATAAAAATGATGGGGTAAGGAGTTAACAGAATGAACTTTTAGGACATTTTTGTCTTCTTCCTTTTTTTGGTTAATTTGATGTTGACTTTTTTGATGCTCAGAACTCTAAATGAAGAACCTGTCTTTCATAATTGATCATGTTAATACTTAAGATACAAATTTCTTATCTTCCAGCATCACAGCAATTAATAAACTACCACAGAGAGACAAACTAACAGACAAGCAGGTTTGGAGATTATTGTTGTTCGATGCTGTTAAGTTGGATCCAATACAGAGCAGAATTAAACCCTGTCTAATCCTGTGCCATTTTCACAACCTCGGCTGTTCTTAAACCTACTGTTGCATCTTCCTTTTCAGATAGATTGGGGCATTGGATGTTATAGAAATTAACAATATAAAAAGCCATATGTATAGAGTGGAAGTTTAGATTTATTGTTGTTGTCATGTGCTGTCGAGTCGCTTGTGACTCATAGTGACTCTATGTACAACAGCCCTAAACTCTGCTGTCCTTTGCCAATTTCACTGTCTCTGGTACACCCACCCGATTACCCCAGTCACTGCATCAATCCACCTCATAGAGGATCTTCCCCTCCTGCGCTGTCCCTCCGCCCTACCAAGCAGGATGTCCCTCTGCAAGGACTGGTCCCTCCTTACAACATGCCCAAAGTATGTCAGGCGAAGCCTCAGGATCCTTGCCTCTAAGAAGCAGCCTGGTTTAACCCTCTCTAGGATGAACCTGTTTGTTCTCCTAGCAGTCCATGGTACATTCAACACTCTTCTCCAGCACCACAACTCAAAGGCATCAATTCTCCCTCTATCTCCCCTTGTCATTGTCCAACTCTCTGACACATAGCACGTGAATTCAAAGATCATGATCTGTATCAGACACTCCTTAATCTCCAGAGTGACATCATTGCTCTTCAGTACTTTAGAGAGGTCCCTTAGTCATTAATTAATTGTTTTGACTATAAGTAATTTATTAGAAAATATTCTTATTCCCCTCGCCCTGTAACTATGGAAAAATTAAGAGAGAATAAAAATGAGCATTTGATAGTGAGATTTACAAGTTATAGTGGTGAAAACTCCTTGCGTAAAGTCAGTGGATTGCCCTGTAATCTGTGATATTATGTCTGTGGCCACTACACTGCAGCCATCATCAATCTCGTGACTCCTGGTATATGCTCTATCTATCTATCTATCTATCTATCTATCTATCTATCTAGTTCTTAATAATTTCTCAGCTGATTCTTGCCCCTGTGATTCTCCTGGGACAGTTTTTGCCCTGCTGCTTTATTAGATCCTGCTGGAAGTGTAAGGTAGGCAGTGGTGTGGGCTGAGTCAAGGACAGTGAAGAAAGCAAATGGCTTCTCAGTGCAAAACACAGATTCAAGGACCCAGCCTCTACCCTGCCACTGGAGCTTTTCTAATAGCCTTTCAATTTCAGACACTTCAAATCCTCCTAACATTTGTACAATAAGCAGCTTGGTAGGAATGTAAATATTCGGCAAGCTAGGTTGTGCACAGAGCATTAGGTTTGCAGGCATTTCCTGGTTTCTGCTCATGAATATTTAATCCTATTGAACACTTGTAAAAATGTAAAAGCCTTACTGAAAATCCAATTTTGATAATTAGGACTCTGTGTACATTCTTGTCTAAAATCTTAGAAATTATCACAGTGAATGAGTCAGGAAGGACAACTGGCTTAACTCTATTACTGTAAATTATGTGGGAATTTAGGGGAGCTGATAAACAATGAGTGTAATTACCCCATGTCTGTGGAAAGGAGATCTTCCTGAGTAGCTACTGGCAAGTGGCAGTCAGCACTTGGAAGCTCTTACTTTATTCCCAAGGCTCTGGCGGTGATGGTAATGGGCTTTGCTCTAACAGAGTACATGCCAACGCTCTTCATTATTACATTTGTCTTTCTTGCTCACAAGAATCTTACAAATCCATCAGCTAGAATTGCTAAAATGGTGGATGTTTCTTTGTAAAGATATTTTACGGGGTGGTGGGAAGAGGTGTACATAGCTTCTCTTTTCCAAAATGTCCCTGTGTGTTTTCCTGATTCGATCATGTGAACACGTGCCCAGTTGTTCCTGCTACTCTGTGTTCTAAGTTTATTCCTCTTCACTCTGAACTCTCTACCCAAGTGGTCAGTTCCTAATTTCCTGTGTTTTCAGTGGTACTTGAAACAATCCTACCCATTTAGTCCTTTATGTTACACATTGTTCTCCCCCTTAAAGAACAAAGAACTGTGTGAGCGAAGTAATTTATTTCCATGATTTTAAGAAATTAAAAAAAAAAGACAAAGAAAACTTGAGAGGGTCAAGTATTTGTTGTTGTTGTTGTTGTTATGTGCCATTGAGTCGCTTGCGACTCATAGCGACCCTATGCACAAGAGCTCTAAATGCTGTTCTATCCTGTGCCAACCTAGCCGTCTCAAACACACTTATTCCCACTTCTCCAGTCACAGAATCGATCCATCTCATTGAAGGTCTTCCTCTCCTTCGCCTCCCTCCACTCTGCCAAACATGATGTCCCTCTCCAAGGACCAGTCCCTCCTTGCAACGTGCCCAAAGTATGTCAGATGAAGCTTTAGAATCCTTGACTCCAAGGAGCATTCCACCTTCACGTTCTCCAGGACAAATCTGTTTGTTCTCCTAGCAGTCCATGGTATATTCAACACTCTTATCCAGCACCGCAGCTCAAAGGCATCAATTCTCTTTCTATCGTCCTTAGTTACTGTCCAACTCTCTGATGCTTGCCTAGTACTTGGCTGTTATGTAAACATTTAATCTGTTGAATTGCAATGAATATGTTTGGTAAAAATTTTAAAGAGTTAATAAAAATTTAGAAAGCAGGAGAGACAGTGAAATTCTGAAAACTTTGATAGAACGAAGCCATTTTCCAACACTCTTCTAAATTTGTACATTTTTCCCCCCTGAAAACATCTAAATAAATTCTGGCGATGCACAAGGAATGGAAGAAAGTGTGGAGACCTGCAGATGGGAGGGCAGAGGAAAACTGAAGGCTCTCTGGTGAATTTTTATGTATAGCTTTTACTGGTTCATACTGTTTAACATGCTATCTTCCTAGTGAGTGAAAAATTTCCCACAAACATGAATTCTTGTTAATAACTGACCTCTGATTTTGGACAAGAATCGTCAAAACTCAATTGGCTCCTGGAATAGGTGTGTATCTACCAAATGGCTGTTTCTTTAAACCATAGCTATCATAACTCAGGACAAAAGGTGATAGACCCTCAAGATGATGTATTGTTTTAGCTCTATTCTCAACAATATTGTTTTTGCATACTCTAAAAAAACTGCAAAGAAGCTACTTATCTCACATTAAAGGTCATGCCTTTTCATTGTTTGATACACAGCAAGAAATGTACAAAAGACATGTATTAAAGCAGGTAAAATTAAAGTGACATGCCAAAACCATTCCTCACGATTTTATGGCAAAACCAGTTATCAACCAACTTGTTGACATTGGAACTTATAGAATCAATTTCTATGAAGATAAGGGTAAAAAGAGAAATATAGAAGACACTTCTAATTGACAGTAATGAAACCCTCATTCCAACTAACTTAAGCAATGAAAAGATCATGCCGATGGTTGCAGAAAAAAACGTTTTACAAGATTCAGCCTCTTTCATGGTAATATCATCAGCAGAAAGTCCTTAAAAAACAGAAAGGAAAGAAAAGATCAAAATGGATCTAAGAGAAGACTCTGAAATTTGCTCCAGAAAGTAGAGGAATGGAAATGAAAGGAAGAAATGATAAAAGAAAAGAACTGAAAATAAGATTTTAAAAGGGAACTCGAGAAGAAAAAGCAAAGTATTAGAATAAAATGTGCAAAGACTTGCAATTAGAAAACCCAAATGGAAGAGCATATTTGACATTTTTCATGCTGAAAGAGCCTTGATTCTGTATGGTCTAGAAACTCACCCTCTTAACCAATTAAGCATATGGTATTCCCTTAGAAACAGAGGCTGGTGTAGAAATAGAAACAGAACTGTACCCAGGGTAATGAAACACACCAGGAAAATTGTGGTGGCTTCTGGGATAAGTTTCCTCTCTTAACTATGAACCATTAGAACAGACTGAATTGTTTTCCTATGCTGGAATCAACAAAGAAGCCTGTAATTCCAACTTTTACTATCATCTTTAACTACAAAGGAGACCACTTTGGATAGAGTGGGTATTAACTTGAGCTCTTTGATGATATTTTAAAATTACCTTTCAACCAATGTCTAAGTTCATTCCACCTCTAGAGTTTTGATTTGTATAAACAAAAACGTTCAATTTGTGTAAATCTTGTCTTTTGATTTGTGTAAACCAGTCAATTTTCTTACTGTGTGAGCTGCCATCTTGAGTCAGCTTTTTTGTGACGTGGAACGGAATATATTCTTGTTATCAGAATTTCCTCTCTTGTTTGCCTACCACCTTTGCTTCCAACTAGATAGGCCGGTAAACTAACTATGTGTATCAAGAGAGGTTGGACACATGCTCATTCCCAAGAGGGACATTCTGACTGGTTGAGGGCAAGCATGATTATGCCTTTCCCCTCTGCTAGCTTAAACGTGGACAGGCTGCACTGTAAGACATGAGGGAAGGTATGATGGGATATTTCTGGTAAAAGTTTCCCTACTTTAAAACAAACAAAAAGACAAAAGAAAGTATAAAAAACCAAAAAACCAAAAAAAAACAAACCAAAAACAAACCAACAAAACCAAACACCAAAACCCAAACCAACCAAAAAGTCCCTCCATGTGCTATACTTTGTCATGTCAAGTTGTGCTGCATCAATGTGCTGTAGTCATTTTGCAGAATACAGAAATTGTTGTGCCATTGAGTTGCCTGTGACTCATAGTGACCCTATGTATAACAGCTCTGAAGCCAGAAAAAGAATTTGAACATATCATGGACTGCCAGAAGAATTCTGTTTACTCAGGAGTAGGAAAGACTATTCCTCAAGGAAAAAACAAAACCCATCACATTTGGTAGAGGATCTGCAAAAAGACGGCAATCTCCAACTAGATGTTTCTGTAGTCAAGGATGCTTTCAGCAGAATGTTAAATGATCCAGGAAGTATTAAAAGAAGATGGAAGGAATATACTGAGTCACTGTATTGAAAGGAATTGGAAGACACAGAAGAATTTCATGAAACAACATATGAGCAAGAGCCTATGGTGATGAAAGAAGAAGTTCAGGCTGCTTTGAAGGAC
>NW_006399965.1:4895934-4897491 GCF_000299155.1 Elephantulus edwardii | reverse complement strand
ATTGGCACAGGACAGAGCGGAGTTTAGGGCTGTTTTACATAGGGTCACTATGAGTTGCAGGCGACTTGACGGCACATAACAACAACAACAACAACAACAAACATCATGAAGATGACATAGGACCAGACAAAGTTTCATCCTTTTCTACATTAGGTAGTTATGAATAGGAACTGACTGATGGGAATGCACCAGTAGCAATAAAAACCAACATTCACTCATTTTCTTGGTCAAATTAATTCACTAAGCGTGTATTTGAGTGATAATAGTACACACACACACACACAGACATTGCAAAAATCTGGTGTTAGAAGAAGTGAAGAAAGTGCTGGAAATGTCTGAAGCTATAAGAACTGAAGAGCAAATTCCAACCTCAAGTTGCAATATAGAAGGATTCTATAGGCATAATATTGTATGATGCAGGAAGCGTCAAAGGAAGATGGAAGAAATGCATACTGTTATGGTGCCACAAAGAGTTGGTGTGTGTCGAAACATTTAAAAAATAGCATGTAAGCAAAAATCAATGATACTGAAGGAACAAGTCCAAATTACCCTGAAGGTATTGGCAAAAACAAGGCAATCATATGTGTTCTGGATGTGCCTACTAGTCTATGCCAAGACATTTGGAGTACAGCTGGCCAACCGACTGGAAGCAAACCATGTTTTCACTCATTCCAAAAAAAAGTATTGCAATACAATTTGGAAACTAACAAATAATATAATTAAGACCACAAGCTAGTGAAATCTTGCTGAAAATGAGTTTTTAAAAGGCTGGAACATCAACAGGGAACTTTAAGAAATTCAAGGTACATGCCGTAGAAACCACAGAATGAGGGTTATTATTGCTGGTATCAGATGGGTCGTGACTGCAGCAGAGGATATCAGAAAACAGTCTATTTGTAGTTTGTTTGCTATGTAGAGGCATTGAACTTCATGAATCATATTGAATTATGGATGAAGAAAATGAGAATCCAAGAACCCTTAATTGTGATTACTTGAAACTTTCACATAGCAGTTACTCAAATAAAACAGATACTTCACAGTTTAAAACCAGAAGAGATGTCTCTTAAGGTTGTGTTCTTTCACCATATAAATTCAACACATATGCTGAGAAAAAAAAAATTCCAGAAGTTGGGCATATATAGAGCATGGCTTCAGTATTATAGGCAGAGTCATCAACAAATGACACAATGTTATTAGTAGAAAATAAACAAGACTTGAAGAACTTACTGAAGAAAATCCAGAATTTTAGCCTCCATTATGGATTACACCTCAACATCAAGAAAATAAAAATCCTCACCTCTGGACCATTAGTCAACATCATCATGATAGATGGAGAAAAGAAGACTGGCATTGTCAAGGATTTAATTTTATTTGTATCCACAATCAATATCCCTAGTAGCAACAGCCAAGAAATCACAAAACACATTGCATTGGGGGAAATATGTTGCCAAGGACTCAAAATGTTTAGTCTTAGAAATACACACACACACACACACACACACACACACACACACACACACACACATATATATATACGCACACACACACATTATATAT
>NW_006399965.1:4866108-4895834 GCF_000299155.1 Elephantulus edwardii | reverse complement strand
ATATACGCACACACACACACACACACACACACACAAATAAAATGTTACCTTTCATGTGAGGTTTTTAAAGAAGCGGGTATTTATTCCAGTAAGATTACCTTCTTAACTCTTTGTTCCTGATGAGTAGAAATGCCTTGTTGTTTTAGTTAGATACTATTACGTCATTCTGGCCCATCTATGGTATGTGCTATAAGAACACATCATTATTCTTTATGTTGTTGTTGTTATGTGCCGTCGAGTTGCTTGTGACTCATAGCAACCCTACATACAACATCCCTAAACCCTGCTCTGTCCTGCGCCAATCGCCCAGTCTCTGACACCCCCATCCCGATTATCCCAGTCACTGAATCAATCCACCTCATAGAGGGTCTTCCCCTCCTGCACTGTCCTTCCATCCTCCCAAGCATGATGTCCCTCTCCAAGGACCCGTCCCTCCTTACAACATATAGCTGTGTAACATAATAGCTGTATAATATTCCGTTGAATACATGTGCCAAGTTTACTTTTCTGTTCATCAGCCAATGAACGTGTCATTTACTTCCATTTATCTGTGAATGTGCATAAAGTAGCAATGACCTTCAGTATGCATGTCTACTCAAACACTGGGCTGCTGACCAAAAGTTTGGTGGTTAGAATTGCCAGCCACTCGTGGGAGAAAGATGAGTCAATCTGACTCCTTAAAGATTTACAACTTTGGTAACCTTATAAGGAAGTCGTACTCTGTCCTGTAGGGTCAACATGAGTCAGAATTGACTAGTAACAGATTAGGGTACCTAAGGTTGCATTTTCTCTCTTTGGAGTGTCACCTAGTCCCATTTTCTGATATGGCTGCTATGAGCAAGCATTCCTAACACAAGAGGATAGATGCTCCCAACTCCTATATCTTGACTACATCTGACTTTCCTGTATTCCAACTGCTGTCTAGAGTTTTGAGATCTGTCTATGCATTCTTGTACAATAGGTTAGGTGCTGGAGGTAGGGATAGAGGATGGGAATGTAATTCCCTTTGCCATCTTGTCTCACCACACTACAAAGTAAAGTTGTTGCAGACCGAGAGTGAAGTACTTTAATAATTATTAATAATGAGACAGAGAACCAAAGATGAGATAAGAACAGAGAGTGTAAAAAATGGGGCCAGCCATTCTCAACTGAAGGGTCTTATTCCAGCTTCCCTCTGTCTTCATTGAAAATTATCAGGAAGTAAATCACAAAGAGAATTCAATGCAAATGAAGCCAACTTCTTTCTGTTGAAAACCTTCTGTTTGACTCAGGAGGGAGGTGTCAGCAAATACAATGCAAATATTATGTAAACCCTTAAGGATTGCCTTAGTACCTCAGGGTGAACTCCATCCAGCTTGTACCTGATACAGGTTTATTGTGAATATTTAGTATTGGCTTCCCATAAAAAGTTTTAAGTCTGTCCGTTCCAAACGTATGTAAATTTGCCTTTATATTATCTGTTCTTTATTTGCAGGAAGCCATTAAAAAATTCTTTGAACTTTGAGGGATTTTGTTGTGTTATGTTTGGGGTAATAGAAGTGGTAAATAAAAAGCATGTTTGACTTTGAAAATAAGCCTATTGTTACTGATCATTTCAAGTAAAGGTAAAAACTTCTATATGAAAATGCAATTTAGCTCTCAAATGTTTCTTTGAGTCCAAAAAGAATATCTGCTTAAGAAAAGGATAAATAAAAATATTTATTTTAACTAGATATGAAAACGTATCTATTATAATTAATTCTTGGATTAAAATAGAAGGTATTTTTGTAACCAGAGAAGGTGGTTCTACTGCACTTAATATACAGAAATGTTGCTTCTCAGTTGAAATGAGCGCAATCTTAGAATTATTTCTTTTTTACATTTTCTATTTCATCAGCACTCCTCTTTGTAATGCTTTAGAAATGAGTAAAAGTGTGTTTTTACCTTAGGTTAATTACCTTATCTACTAAGAATACTTCACACTTTAGGACTTGCCAAGATAAGTAATAGTTTTCTGTTCCTGGAATTTTTCATATTTATGTAAATCAGTTTCATTTCTGAAGAGCTGTTTTGGTCAAACAAACAAAGAAATTTAGCCTGTGAGGAAATTAAGGAGGCTCACAAATAAACACGTTAGCTGTTCAATGCAAATGTAGAAACAGACTATAAAGGAGAAATAATGGTAATAGATGAGCAGAGTTGCAGAAACAGACATTTCAATTTGAAAAAATGCCTGCAACCTTTTCAAGCTACGGATGATATAACAGATTTGTTGCGATCCAGCAATTTTTCCCAAAGGTCTCAGAATTAGTGACAATTTTAAACATATTCCAAGTAAGCCCAACATTAATCTTTTGACTTTACTTACTCCCTGTGGTAAGTGGTACAGCACTTGTCTGTCAGTTTGCTGTACCGTAGTAACTTGTGGTTGCTGTGATTCTGAACGCTATGCCACAAGTGTATCAAATGCCATAATGGTCACTCATGGTGGACAGTGTTTGACGGAGCTCCCAGATTATGACATACTTAGAAGCAGGATTGGCATCCACTTCCTAAACAACATACCTTTGGAAAAGCTATGAACATTAGAGAAAGGGCAATAGTTATAGAATAGGGTTTAGATCTTTTGTTCATAGGGTCATTATGAGTTGTGGTCAACTCAAGGACACTTAACAACAACATGGCAACATCCACAACTTCAACAGGAACCTCAATGATTTGGATAAGCAGCTGATCCTTTTCTAGAAGGTTCTAATTATAGAATAACATAGGCTAGGGATTAATGAACTTTTTCTCTGTAAAAGAGCACATAGTAAATGTTTCAGGTCTTGTGGGTCACAAGAAGTTGCTGTCTCGTGTTTCCCTTTTCTACGGAAGTGCAAAGTGCTTTAAATTTGTAAAAAACAAAACAACAAGCAAAACACTTTCTAATTTTGAACTCCAGTTAAAAAAACAAGCCAAATTCCAGACATGGCTCCTTGATTAATGTTTTGTCAGTCCTTGTTGTAGGCCAAAGAGTATTGGCCACCAACAAAATTCTCATTGACTCAAGAAGAAAGGTAATGTATGAATTGATTCCGTCTAAGGAACTATGCTGTGCTCAGGAACTCTATCTTTCCTACATTTTGGAGTAGAAAGAGACATTAAAATGTTCCCTTTTATGAAAAAATCATGTATAGATAGATATTAGGTTCTTATTTGTTTTGTTGGTCTTCCTTAATTTAAATGAATGGTGACTTCATGTGTTTATCTAAAAAGGATATGTTTTATTGGTCCTGGAAATTTCAAAGCCTGAAGACTCAAAAATGTTTGTGTTCCCAAATAGGACATCATAGAATGTAACCAAATTATACTTACAATTCAGTGCAATATATCTCTGAATACTGTTATTTACTTCCAACTTGACTCCAACTCATGTTGGCCCACATGCAAAACAAAGACAAATTTGTTTGTTCCTTTGGCTTTGATACTCAATATTCAATATTCTTCACCAACCAAAAATTCAAAGATAGAAATTCTTCTTTTGTCATCCCTATCCAACCTTCAGATGCATAGAGTTTTATTAGACTTTATGAGTATTCATTTATTGTGCATTCATGATTCATTCTGTTAAGATTAGTAGCAGACCTGTTACAAGAAGTAGGAATACAACAGTATCCCAAATGTTTGATCTGATGCATAATTCCACTATTTCAGACATCAAGAGTCTCCTCCTTTGTTCAGTTCCCTTACTCCTCTATGCCCCTTGGGTTCAGTAGTTTGCTAGAAGGTCTCATAGAGACCCAGACATGTCAGGAAAATTACTTGTATGACTACAGATGGTGCAGACCCAGTGTTTACCTTTATCTTGTTGTGGTGCTCAAGTATTTTATAAATTCTAGATATAAGTCCCTTGTCTTACATGCCACTGCCAAATATTTTTTCCCAGTCTGTGGCTTCCCTTTTTACCTGGTTGGAGAAGTTTTTGGATGTGCACAGGGATTTGATTCTTAGAACTCCCATTCCTGGTATGTATAGGACCAGGCTTTCAACACATACTTAGTGGGCAAAATTCAATCTGTAGCATTCCTTTTTACAAAACACTGTTGATAACTGGGAAATACAGTGTATATGAGTCGTATATACACAGCAAAAAGAAAATAATTTTTTTTAAAAAAAACTAACATTGATGAGAAGCTAGGAAGAGTTAGCAGAAGGCCTGAGAGTCACAGCAGAAAGCTCTCTTACTCCAGCCCCTCTTCGCAGATCTTGTTGTGCGTGGAGGCCATCTACTGTGTTGCAGCTGCACTTAGGAGCCAAAGGAAAGCTAACAATGTCATGGCAAATTTATGCCATTTCATTAGAGACAATTTGAATAAGCATATTGCTTTCTGCCGGAACCTATATGCTCAGTGATTGTGCCTAATTCCATTTGTTGTTGTTTTTTCTTCAAGTTGAGCATGGCTTACGGCAACCCTATAAACAAAAGACCTGAAACCCCTCTACAACCATTGACGTTTATCAAAGTTCATAGTTTCCGGAGGCCTGTTATTTAGGAAGTGGATGCCAGTCATGTTTCCAAACTTGTCATAGTATATTACTGTTTTTATATGCCATTGAATCACTTGCGATGTATATTGTTGTTAAGTGCCATCAAGCCATACATAGGTGACTCATAGCGACCCTATTGAAAGACCTGAACATTTGTATGACTTTTATCCTTTCTCCAGGTTCACAGGGTTTTCAGAGACAAGCTATTTCAGAAGTGGATGCCACTCCTGCTTCCAGGCTTGTTTTTATTGGGGAGCTTCATCAAACACTGTCCACTATGGGTAACCATTCTCGCAGTTGACACATCACTGTCACAGTGTTTAGCATCATAGCAACCACGAGTTACCTCTGTACAGCAAATGGACAGACCAGTGCTATACCACCAAGAAGAATGTATAGCACCTCTTAATCCCATTTAGGGTCATCGAATTTCACAACCAAAGCTCAATGATCTTTAGAACGATAAAAGAATCTGCTTGATTTTAATTGCTAGTATTTTCTACTTATGCTTGAAGTAATTACTAGAAATCCATGATTTACATTGAGAGCATTTGTTAAATGTGGCTTGATACATGGTAATTGCATTCATAGAAATGGATGTATGATGAATCTTTGAGTGGGAATACATTTTTTAATGAAAAAAAATTGAAACCTACTTCCTAAGGTTATACTCTAACATGGTTTTTCTTCCCCCCTTCAAAAATCAGTTTTGTTGAGATAGAATTAACATATTGTAAAATTCACCCTTTGAAGTGTACAATTTGGTAAGTTTTGTGTATTTTCAGAGTTGTGTGACTGTTATATCCCAGGATGGCACAGATGTTTGTGTTTGATCTCTAAACAAGGTGACAAGCTCTGGAGGCATAATCCATGGTGTGTTGTTAACCAAAAGGCACTCTGAAAGGAGCCAGTTACACACAACCACATTCAGTATGATTCTATTTATATGGACTATTCAGAACAGGCAAACCAACAGGAAACAAAGTTATGCTAGACATTGCCAGCAGCTGGAGGTAATGGGCAGGAATAAACACTTTCTGAAATTAACTAGTGATGATAACAAAAACATAAAAACCCAGTGCCATTCAATCCGATTTAGCAACATCATGGAGGTTTCTCAGGATGCAAATCTTTACTGAAACATAAATCTTTACATCTTTCTCCTAAGGACGAGTGGATGGTCAGTTGGTACCACCAGTTAGCATCAGTTATCAACCAAGTGTTTAACCACTGTACTGTCAGAGTTCAGCAGTGATAACTCCACCGGACTCAAAACCAAGCCTGTCCTGTCGATTTCAACTCATAATGACCCCATATCACTTTCCCATGTACAATTCTAGGCTTTAATCTTTACAGAAACAGATTGACAGGGTGCGGGGTAGGGTGTTCAAGCTACCAAGACACTGGTTAGTCAAAAAGAACTCGAATTCACTGTCATTGAATTACTTCAGATTTATGGTTAGTCTCTATTAGTTTCTGACTCAAACTGGGTTCCTTTTGACACAAACCTTCATTAGTTTCTGAGGCTGTAAATCAAACAGGAAGAGATTAGATTCCAGGCTAATCCAGGTTGTATGTAGCAGGTAAAAATACTTCATCCCTTTTACAACTGCATAATATTCCATTGTGTGGATATGGTTTGTTGTGTACCGTAGAGTCGGAACTGACCCATAACTGACCCTCCGGTCGGTTTTCAGAGGTAGTTAATCGCCCAGGAGGAGATTGCCCATCCTAATCCTGTGGAGCATCTGGTGGTCTTGAACTGCGTGCCCTCAGGATTGCAGTGCAGCTTCTTGTCACTAGGCCACCAGAGCTCCCATGTTTATTTATCCATTAATCATCAATTGTTGAAGATTTAAATGATTTCCGCTTTGGGGCTGCTGTGATTTGTGTACAAGTTATGGATAAGTGTTTTGTTGTTTCCAGCATCCAAGTCCTACATTTCTCTTGTTAAAACACAGTTTTTGATAGTACTGTAGAGGTATCCATCTTCCCTCATAGCCTTCTCCTGCATCCTCTGCAATGTCCCTTCAAAGCTCACAGACGACCTCCTCTGAGCAGAGCTCCGTAAGAAAACCATCCTTCACTTCCTCTCATTCGGTGACTCCTTTCTTATTATCAGTGATTGGAGGAGACGATAGAGAACCTGTTTATTCATTAGTTAAAATCAGAACCAATTTGAATAAGACAATGTTGTTATGTGGCATTGAGTTGCCTGCGACTCATAGCGACCCTCTGTACAACAGGCCTAAACTCTGCCCTATCCTGTGTCAATCTCATTATCTCTGACAGACCTTCCTCCATTGCCCAGTCACTGAATCAATCCACCTCATAGAGGGTCTTCCTCTTATGTGCTCTGTGCTGTCCCTTCACCCTCCCAAGCATGACGTTCCTCTTCAAGGACCAGTCTCTCCTCACATCATGTCCAAAGTATGACAGACAAAGCTTCAGAGTCCTTGCCTCTAAGGAGCAGCCTGGCTTCACTCTCTCCAGGGCAAACCTGTTTGTTTTCTTAGCAGTCCATGGTATATTCAATACTCCTCTCCAACATCACAGCTCAAAGACTTTTTGTCACCAATAATACTGTTTGGGAAGAGAGGTTTAAAGCTGACATACTTTGCCCTACCCATTGTCGTTCTGTCTCCAGACTAGCCCTGAAAGATTTTGACATTGTCTCAGTTTGGTCCAGAGCTAAAAGTTTATATTCTTAACATCTTTTAAATAAAGTAACATGCCCCAGTCATGACCTGCAAATGAAATTAAAATAAGAGGCAGGCCTGACTATTGCTTGAGGATGTCCCCACATGTGGGAACAGGTCCAACTCAATACCAAACCGCTGGTGTGGAGTGGATCTGAATGTCTACTGACCTAGGACAGAGTAGAAACGACCTATAGCTCTTCTGAAGGTGTACATTACAGAAACATACTGAGTAAGCTTTCTCCTATCAAGAAATTGAGTGTATTTGAAATAATGATCTTTCGGTGAAGCACCTTACCTTCCAGCATTCACGAGAGGCCATGCCCCAGAAATCCTGGTGACTAAAGTCTTCTGTTTTATTTCAAAATATTCTGAGAGCTGTCTAGCAAGAATTGACTATAAATTATTAATCCAGAACTCCTTACTGTTTTTAATAATAGATAAGACTTTCAGTAACCTCGCTTAAACATATCAACAAAAAAATGAATACATTTAAAACCACTATGGGCAGATTGCCTCTCTCCAAGGTTCATAACTTCTATTTACTTCACATTTCAAATTGTGATTCATTTTAGCAACAAAGTTCATGGGAAGAAAGGGATACTAGAAATAGAACTGCTCTGTGTGAAAGAAATTGAACACTAAAAAAGAAGAAGATAAATTTTGCTTTTTCAATTGAATTTTAAATCTTGAGACTTTTAAAATAAAAACAATTTATCTCTGGAAATGACATTATACTGGATTGGTGAAAGTTCACAACATATCTTATGCCGAATGCCTGCCGGAAAATAATCAAACCAATAAAGGCCGTAACACATGTGTACTTGCTGAATTATTAAAAAGACTGACTACATAAGATCTGAAGAAACTTAGCTTTCAGCTCTCAACATTATGGCTTTTCATTCACTCTGGACTCATTTCAACAAAAGACCTGTGACCTCAAAGCTATAAGTTTACATGTTATGATCTTTCATAGAAATGCTATCCAAGACAGGAATTTATGAAATGAAGTTGTCAAGATATTGAAAAAGAGTTCAAGTTGCTGAAATAATAAAACAGAGACTATATAGATGAGGAAAAAAACCTCACAAAGCTTAACAAAACCTCACTAAAAGGAAAAAGAAGTCAAGACAAAGACTTTTTTTCCTAAATAAAACTATTCATCTATTGTTGTTATGAGTCATCAAGTTGAATATGAACAACTACGATAACTAAAAATTTGTTATCCACCCAGAAGTTTCAAAGTAACTGTATTCCAAAATAATATAAATTTATCCACACTTTCTTTTAAAGTTAAACAAGAATCTTTCTTTTTATGTAGACATTGCAAAAGAGGATGATGGTCATGACAAAGCATCTTGCAGAATCCTGAGACTGATTGAAAACTCTAGACTGTTTTATAGAACCATGTCTTTAAGCTAAAAGAGTAACAACAAGAGAAAGGAAAACTATCCAATTGAAAAATGGATATGAACAGACACTTCACCAAAGAAGACATTCAGGTGGCTAACAAGCATATGAAGAAATGTTCAAAATCCCTAGCTGTAAGAGAGATGTAAATCAAAACAACTATGAGATATCATCTCACCCCAGTAAGTATAGAAAAATTTAACAGAATAGCAAACAACAAATGCTGGCAAGGTTGTGGAGAAACTGGAACCCTTCTTCACTGTTGGTGGGAGAATAAAATGGTGCAACCACTGTGGAAGGCGGTGTGGCACTTTCTCAAAAAAGTTACAAATAGAGAGAGATACCATTCGACCAAGCAATTCCACTATGGGAATATACCCCGTAGAGACCATAACTGCCACCTAAGCAGATATATGCACACCCATGTTTATTGTGGCTTTATTCAAAATAGCAAGGAGTTGGAAACAAACTAAGTGACCATCAACAAATGAATGGATAGAGAAGCTGAAGTATAGTCACACAATGGAATACTACGCTGCATTGAAAAACAAAGAACTCATGCAATATTATTCAAATTGGGTGACTCTGGAGGACATTATGCTGAGTGAAATATCTCAGTCATGAAAGGACAAATACTGCATAGTGTCACTGTTGTAAAACAGGACTGAAATTGGGGTTGGGGGTGACTGAGAATGATGAGATAAATAGTGTATACTGCATTGAAACAGAGGAGGGAAAAAGTTGTTTAAAAGGGATATGTGATTAGGTATTTTTGTCATGACAGGAGTCCAGAGTAAAGGCTGGAGTGGACCTGGGGGGAGGGATTGTAAAACAATGAAAGAATTTTTCTTTTAGTTTTCAAAGAGAAGAGTGTACTGGGGGTGGGGGGGCGGCCAGGGAGAAAAGTGAAACAATGAATGAACGAAAATCCAAAGTCTCTGTAAATTTTCATTAAAATTAATAATAATTTTTTTTTAAAAAAGCTAAAAGAGTAATAGCCTGGAAGCAGGAGCAGCATCCACTTCTGAAATGACTTGCCTCTGGAAATTCTATGTACGAACAGTGCTCAGGCCGTTTGTTCATAGAGTCGCTATGAGTCGTCTATGACTCGACGGCACCACCACCACCAGCAACAATAAGAATGTTCTGCTTTCCCCTATATTACACTCACTATTCATTAGCAAACAGGGCCTGAATTGTGTTTCAAGGGGTTTTTTGTTGTTGTTGTTATAACATTGTAGTCTGTCACAAATTCCTAGAATTTCCATTTACATGAAGCACTATGAATTAATTACCACTGTAATAAATAGGAATTGTATCTCCCTGTTTTGGAAATTTTTGTAAATAATTTCTAAGAAGTTCTTTCATTAGATGCTCTGCATTAGTGCAATTATTCTACTATAAATACTTATCTTCCTTTTAAATTTTTATTTACAGTGACAGTGCAGGAGAGGAAGAACCTGGATGAGACGGATGGATACAGTCTCTGGGGCAATGGGGGTTGTTGTGTCAGAATTCGTGAGACTGGCACAGGACAGGGAAGGGTTCAGAGCTGCTGTACATCACAGGCGACTCAATGACACGTAACAACAACAAGAACAACATACTATATTGGTTGTTTTGTTCTGTTTTTTTAATTTAAGCTTCTTGTTTAGAGTCAACAAGATCTTAGGGAGGGCCTTTGTAAGTCAGTTGTTATTTTGTTTTGGAGGAACATTCTTCTAAGTGGTACAGCAGTCTTCTGTCAATATGCTGTATTGAGATAACCTGGGGTTGCTGTGATGCTGAATCTTGTGCCATTGAGGTGTCAAATGCCATAACGTTTATACATGGTCGACAGTGTTTAGTGGAGCGCCCAGTGTAAGACAGGTTTGGAAGCAGGGGTGGCATCCACTTCCCAAACAACATGCCTCTGGAAACTCTATGAACTTTCATAAATGATGATAGTTATAGAAAATCTTCAGGCCTTTTATTCCTAGGGTTGCTTTGAGTCTTCTCCTTTTATTATGGGGCCTTTTACTGGTGTACATGTGAGGGTTTTTTTTTTCTTTATGGATTTTTGTTGAGTGTTATCTATACTGAAGGCTGTAGTGTTTTGTTTTCATCAACAAGTGAACAGACTTCTCTTTACATTCATATAGATTGTATCATCTGCATATTGCAGAGTACTACTGAGTCTTCCTTCCATCCTGGGATTTCAGAGACAGTTAATCGCATGGGAAGAGATTTCTCACCCTTCTTCTGTAGAGCACTTAGTGTGTTTGAACCATAAGCCTTCAGGATTGCAGTGCAGCTTTTTGCCACTAGGCCACTAGAGCTCCCTCTCATATGGTAAGTGAAAGAAGCCAGACATGAAGGCCACAATACTTATTATCTCACTTATATGAAGTACGCAGAGTATGAAATTCTACAGAGAGAGACAGCTGGATGATTGCTTGTCACGGGCTAGGTGGAGAGAGGAACGAGAAATGGGATTGACTGTGAGAACCGACTCATAGCTGACCCTCCAGTGGGCGTTCAGAGGAAGTAAATCACATAGGAAGAGGCTGCCCATCCTTCTCCATTGGAGCATCCGGTGGATTTGAACCATGTGCCTTTGGGGTCTCAGTGCACCTTCTTATCCCTAGGCCCAGAATACGGGTGCATTTTTGGCGTGATGGAATTGAGAGTGGAGACAGCTGCACAATCCTCGTGAATACACTAAATGTCCCTGAACTGATAACTGTCAAATGGTGTGAAATTTTTACTATGCATATTTTTAGAAGACCGTTTCATGTAAATTGCTAATTCTCCCCAAGTGACAGCCCACAACCGCATCTTCCCACTCCTCCAAGCCCTCCACTCTCCCATATCATAACTGCTCTTGGTGCCCTGGACCCTTGGGCGCCTGCATCCTCTCCCCTCTTTCTTCTTCCCTCACCCCTCTCCTTTCACCTTTCTCTCCCCTCTCCCCTCCTCCCTCTCCTCTCCTTTCTCCCCTTCTTGCCATACTCAGTGCGCATGCGTGTCCACCTCCTTCCATCTGGAAGTTGACATTCAGAGGCGCCTTTTCTCCAGCGTGTCGGTTGATGTCACTGGTCATCAAGAAAGCTGTGGACGACCGTGTGGTGGAAGAGGATAGTGCTGAACCTTCAGTACAGTATTTAGCCCTCCCATGCGCCCCTGTGTTGCCCACCCTTGACCCGATGCTGTGCTCTGAAAGCCCCGCTGACCTGCAAACACTGCACTTCTGACAGCAGTGACCTCAGTGACATGGGGCCATCGCTGCATCTCACCAATAACTTGGTGCAGCGACACTGGCCTTGCTGTTGATGGGATGGCGCGTCTGAAGGCTCCCAGGGGAGATGCTGAATGAATGGCCCTTCGTGGTCCTGGCCCTGCCCTTCTAGATGGGCCTCAGGGTGCTGCACGTCCTGGCCTGGGCCCCCCAGAGGGCTCTGAGACTTCCACTCCCCACCTAGTGGGTGTGAATGAATGGGAATGGCTTAATTGTACCAATTAAAAGAGTTGTTATTGTGAGGTACCCTCAAGTAAGCCTCACAGCAACACAGTGAATAACAGGCCTGACCTCTGTCCTACCCTGGGCCAACCTCATAGTCTCAGAAAACTTGAGCCTTTTGTTGTGATCACAGTGTCTGTCTAACTGGTGGAGGGTCTCACTCTCTTTTGCCATCCCTCCTTCGCCAAGGAATAGCCTCTCCTAGCATTGTGCCCAGAGTGCATGAGAAGAAGCTTTGCCATCGTTGCCTGCAGGGAGCCCTCCTGTCTGCATTCACCTTCACCACCTGCACCATCCACGTGTAGGGAACCTGAACTTGAACCTGTTGGAAGTGTGTCCTTAGAGCTCTTGTTTTCCAAAGACTCTGTTAGAGTCCAAGGACACAGAAAAGCGGTCTCCAGGGAAGATTTCTATAACTCTGCCGGCTAACCCAGACCCAACCGCTCATCTTCACTTCTACTCAAGGTTTTTTTTTCACTTGAATCTCAGCTCATGAAATCTCTCATCTTTTGTCCTTCACAGCATCAGGACTAAATCCTTTATTTTTTCCACAGTTCTAATCCTCTTTCCTCATTATTCTATCCAAATTTGACTTCGTTTAAACCATTCTTTCACTTTACCCTCTCAAAAGAAAACAAACAAACAAACAAACAAACACCACACACACATCACACACATTGAGGACATCTGGAAAGACAATGCTCTTTTTTACCACTCACCTAGTAATTCTATTATTTTCTTTATTAAATATTTTAAAAATGAAACTTGCATTTGTCTATCTATGTATATATACACAGAAAAAAGAGTTGGTGTCAAAAGAGACATAAAATTCCTCGCTGGTGCAGTCACCCTGCATAACCCTAATAGCAAGCGATCTCCAGGTCTTTCTCCCGCTGCAGGAAAACCTGCACTTTGCCCCGCGAAGTGAACTTGGCGGCCTCCTCCCGCTCCTGCTGCGCCCGCCTCTTCATGGCCTCCCGCTCAGGCCTCTGCTCCTAGGTAATGGGCGTGGACATCACGGGCTCTGGGACGTTGGGCTTCCTCCATGGGATAGGCTGTAAGCTGAAGTCTCGAAGGAGAAACTGTGCTGGAGGCTTAGCTGGGGGCTGCAGCTTGTTCCCACCGGTGACCGCGGGCTCTCGCTGGAAAGCAGCGCCAGATGCTGCTGTGTGGACCGCAGGCCTCAGAGGAGCAGAGTGGAGGACACGGGGCCGAGCTGGGTTGGTCAGAGCTGGTTGGACCGAGTTAGGGAAAATTGGCCGAGTTGCTCCAGCAGGACGCACGCCAGACCCATTGACAGTAGCTGTCTGGGATCCATTGTCAGTAATTGGTTGAGCTGAGTTGGAACCAGGCCTAGAAGGGCGACGTGCAGCCAGAGATGGTGGCCTGCGAGGAACAGGTCTCACCTGAGGCTTGTCCAAGGTGAGAAAAGACAAAGGTACCAACTTGACCTTCCCAGGGGGTGGCAGCTCATCCTGGGATGGAGGTGGATGATTCTCTGCCTGGCCCTCGGGTTTCTGGGCTCTGACCTGGGTTTTCTCAGGCCCTGTCCCCTCAGGGGGGATGTGCAGCCATGGTTTGATTGCTGGGCCTGGCTGGGGGTGTTTGGTGTTGCTGGAGTTCCCCAAAGCCTGGGAAGAAAGGAGCCCAGCTTTGTTATCCCTCCTCTTCCCCAGAGCGTGGAAGACCTGCACAGCCTCCAGCATGTGCGCGCCCAGGCTGCTGCGAGGCTTCTTAAAGGTCTCCTGGCCAAGCTCAGGCTGATTTTTCTTCCTCTTGCTCCTGGGGAATCCAGGCTTCAGTCCTAGAACTTGGTTCCCTGGTTGCTTACTGCCTGCAGCTTTCTTGGGATTGTTTTCGTGGCTCCTTTTGGCCTTCTCTGAGTGACTCTTAGTTTTGTTGACCCCGCCTGATGCAGGTTTCTGAGGTTTGCTGGTAGGATGCTTGGCTCTTTTGACAGGAGCTCTGTCACTGGTCTCTGTATTGCAAACAGGCACTTTTCCCTCTGGGATCTGTACCTGGATCTTGGTCTCTGGAGCCACAGTGATAGACTCAGAGGCTTTGTGTTTTTTTTCTTGCTCGTTTGATCACAGGAAGTCTTCATCTCCTTGGAAGACAAAAGGCTGGAGACAATCAAAGCTGAAGACACCAAAGGGATCAGTGTGGATCTGGTGCAGGAAAAGTCAAGCCTGATGAAGACTTCCTGTGATCAAAGACCTGAGGAACGTATGTATCCTCTACCAATTTGGTGACAGCTGCTCATTTTCAAGTGCCTCTTGGTCCTCAACATTAAAGCTGGTCTTTCTTACTTCAATGTTTGCAGCACCAGGCTGGTCCTCTTGATTTAGAAGACCTACACGAGCCAGAAGTTGGTATGTATAAGGGATTTCTGGTGGAATTAGTGGAGGTTCTTTATTTTCTGTTGCCATCAAGTAGGCATCCAGAGACTTTAAAAATTTGGTTTTACCATCATCAGGATTCATACCCTCTGTTTGTTCACAGCTTGCAGCTGGAGGCAGTGCAAGGAGTTTACCAGCAGTCTCTCCTGGACCTATCACTGGGATGTTCTCAAGTTCATTTTGTGGATGACTTTGAAGCGTCTAGTTATTCCTGGGGCAGGACATTGGACATTCTTATGTTTATGACAGACAGAATATCTGGCGTGGTTGTTGCCATCTCAGGAAAGTCTCCATCCCCGGGGAAGTTTCCATCACTACAAAGGAATCAAGGATGAAGATGGTCAGTCAGGTACTGGTAAGTGAGGTGCTCCGCTACTCTCCAGCAGAGCAGTTAAGTGCCTTTCCTGATGTTTCACTGCTATTTGTACAAGCTCTTCTTGGGGACCGTGGACAGGCTACTGGAGGTTGTTGTTCTAATTCTGACTCTTAACGCCATGTGTCTTGTTTTATTTGTATTTAATAGGGTGCTTACATATCTTAGATATAGTGTTAAGGTTTATTAAGAATATTAAATGTTTTATAAACCCAGTTATTCTCACAAATATTCTTTTTCATTCTTTTGAGTGAATAAGAACACTTGATGTTGTTTACTAAAGACAGGAACTAGAAGATATCTCCAGAAGATATGGAAGAGAGGACAAAGTCTAGACTTGGATGCTTTGGCCAAAGTGTGTGTGAGAAATTATTTTCAAACCATTTTAGGAAATTTTCTTTGAAAAGTTTTTCTAGATATCCATAGCTGTGTTGTTCACTAAAGTTTTCTTCTACACTCCCCAACCCTTCTCATCCTCTTTATGCCTCCAAGATTGATTTTGTATGTAAACGTTATTTACATTTTAAAAATAAGATCCTCATACCATAATTTTCTTTCTGTGACTGACTTCTGTCACTCACAAATAATTTGTTGTTGAACCCAAGATTTTATATCTTTATGTAAATGACGTAGAAGGAAATGAGGAAAAGTTAAACTGGTACTGGTGCAATAAGAGTTAGGAAGTGGCTTTCAAAGATTCTAGAGATCTGACTCACAACTCAAACCCATTGCCTTCCAGTTGAAACCAACTTATATGTGACTCTCCACTGGGTTTCTAAGGCAGTAAGGTTCCTGAAAGGCAACTACCCATCTTCTCCCAGCATCAGAGCCAATGGTGGCTTTGATCTGCCAAAGAACTTTGGGCTTTGGGTTAGAGATGTCAGCCCTTATGGAGGCCGCCAGAGTTCTTCGTCAAGGCCAGGGAAGGGTGATAACGACAATATGGTGGCGGTAAGGCAACTGGTCAGCTATAGCAATGGAGCTATGATGTCCCTGGACATGATCTTAGGGTTTCCTTCTATAGAACAAAATGGACCATACACTGTCCCTGGACCAGGTGTTACACAGAGGCTGGAAGCATTGGAGAGCATTGACTGAGGGTAGTGTTCAAAGTCTTAAAACCAAGTTCTATGTCTTCAGGGACTTCCCTCTCCCCAGACTCAGGCTTGACCCTTCTTCTTCTCTCCTCTTCCCTTTGTACTCACCTAGACAACGTACTTCTGAGATGGGCTGATCAGAGACGGAGTAGTAAATTGCAGAGGTAGAGGCCGGCAGAAGGGCATCTGTAGGACGAATCGCCTCTAGCACCATCAGCATTTCTGGTTGAGGAGCAGGGCACCTGCCTCCTGTGTACAACTCAGAGCCATAGAATTGCAGGGAAGTTCCCAGATCTCTGGAGAGCAGTGGCCCCCATGTGCCCTGATTGGAGTTATATACCTGGCTCCTGTCCTGGTGGGGAACTGATCTAAGTCCCTGATTTGGTGTCTCCTGGACAAATCTAGCAGGTAGTGATGGATACAGAGGGCCTAAGGTGCTGGTGTCTGAAGGTCTGTGATACTGAATTGCCATGGGCACGGAAGACACAGCTGTGTCTTGGTCAGTGACATTAACAGTGGAGTCCCCAAGTGAAGAGGACTTCTTTTCAGTGCATCCTGGGAGGCTCCATTCAAAAATCCCCAGATGAGAGGAAGGTACAGTGAGCATCTGGCTCTGGCCCCAAACTACAGGCTGTATAGTTGTGCCAGCAGGTTGGTAAAGGTCAGCACTGCCCAGGAGCGGATGGAAAGAGGTGACAGAGGCTGATGGACGTAGCCATGCTGAGATGTCAGCTGGAGCAGAGATTCTGGAGAGGTTAGAGATGCTTTCTGTGAAGGGAGCTGAGTGGCTCAGCACAGGCAGAGAGAGCTGCAGAGAATCTGGAGTTCCCTGCAGAGGAGGATGGGGGAGACTTCCTGTAGGAAAAAAGAGGGTGGAGAGGAGTCAGTGAGTCTGGTACATTCTCCTCAGAAAACCTCTAACACCAGTGCCCTACAAGGTGCCGTAAATCCAGCTTCACGATGGCTGGATTGTAAAGGTCATTATATTCTGTATTATCTGCCAGTGTTCCCTCCTGGACACAGTCATGTAGAAGAACACAAGAATGGAGTTCATGTATTGTTTTCTAGTCCAGATACAACCTTCTCTCTGGCATTTCTTTCTCCTGAATACAAATATTGACTCATAATGTTTCTTGTTGTCGTTGTTGTTAAGTGCCGTCAAGTCGCAGGCGACTCATAGCGACCATTTCTTAGAATTAAAATATATTAGAAGTTTAGTGTCTTTACAGTATTCTGGTTTCAATTTTTATTTTAGGGGTGAAACACTGACCCTTAGCAATGTTGAAAGACTGTTCCAGTTATCCATGATGTGTGTTGCATTAAAAGTTTCCGGAAAAAATAGAGCCTGTCTCCCTTGTCAGAATCTCTGTTCTGAGCAAGGAATGGAGGTGATCCTTGGGGCTTGTTTTAATCTTTGGGCTCGTGTGGCGAAGGCTCCAAGGACTATAACATGCATCGTTCAGAGGATCTGTTCAAGTCCTTGTGTCCAGATCCTTGAGCAAGTGGAATTGCTGGGTCATGGGATGATGATATTTTTAGTTTTTTGGAGGAATTATCTAGTTGTTCTGCTGAATTTGTATCACATTATGTTCTCTAATATCAGGCATTTTGGAAGGAAGAAGTCATCTAACACTATGAGGGTTTGGTTCCTCATACCTAAAATTGTTGTGACAATGATCTCCATGAAAACAACAGTGATAAAAATGATGTTAGGAATGAATCAAAACAAAACAAAAATTCAGATAAAAATGATATTAAACTGTACATAAATCAAAGGTATATCTTTCTTATGATTATTCTACAGGAAGGTAAATTTACTAATAATAGAAAGCATTTAGCATCATTGGACTAAATCAGGTGGTTATTATAAAAAAAGTGCCATGTACTTTAAACATCAACATACACGAAATTTACTAGTAACTGACTGTGTTCCATGTAAGACATGGTGTATTATGTTAATAATATTAACAAAAAGGTTGTCGTGAGAAGACCTTGAAAGCATTTCTAAACAGGACAGGAAGAAAGAGGATGTGAATAAAATTAAACCACAACCATCAAATAGATATAAATAGGAATTTCTAGGCAATCACTGATGGGGATTGATATTTTGCCAAAATTGGTACAAAGAAAAGAAAAACTATGTCACCAAATTAATTTCTTTTGCTCAACCATTTGTCTGAGTATCACTTACCTGGAAAGACAGAGAATAACTCTAATATAAATGAATATTTCAATCAATATTGTCAATAGCAAACAGAGAAAAACATTTGAAGTTGTTGTCAAGTTTTTATATCCTTCAACCTCCAGGAAAATATATTACACAAACCCAGAAAGGAATCATGAGAACTAGAATTCATTATTAAAGAAACCAAAAGAATCATTTTAACGTAGAGCCATCCTCCCCCAGTAACTCTGCACAATTGTTTTAGGTAAATGTCGCATTAGAAACATGGGAGGTTGATGTTTCTTTGTTTCTGGGTAACTTAAATTCAAAACCAGTGGGTGACAATCAGCATTTCCTTGTAACCTAATATTCACAACAACAAATTAGTCATTGTCGTGTAAGTTAGGCACCACATATAAAAAAAATTATTTGAAGAGGTCAAACATCTTAAGAGTTTTTAGAGTATTGAGGGTACCATGGACTGCTAGGAAAAGAAACAGATTCATCCTGGAGAGGGTTAAATAGGGCTGCTCCTTGGAGGCAGGGATTCTGAGGCTTCATCTAATATAATTTGGACATGCTGTAAGGAGGGACCGGTCCTTGGAGAGTGACATCATGCTTGGGAGGGTGAAGGGACAGTGCAGGAGGGGAAGACCCTCTATGAAGTGGATTGATTCAGTGACTGGGGTAATCGGGATGGGTGTATCAGAGGTAATGCGATTGGCACAGGATAGAGCAGGGTTTCGGGCTGTTGTACACGGGGTCGCTATGAGTTGCGAACAACTTGACGGCACAACAACAACTAGTAAATATATATGTTGAAAACCTCATGTCTTCGAGTTCAGAGCTCAGTTCCTTTCTACGGAGCCACCAAAGCTCCCTCTTGTTTATAAAAAGCATTATATTTAAAATGTTTTCAGCATTCTTACTTGAAAACTGTCACCTGTGTGCTTTGTCAAAGATCTAGGTTTAAAAACCCAACCAGGTGTGATTATCTGATTGATAATCACAAGCAAAAAGCAATTGCTTTTTCAAGTGCTAGCCTGTAGGATCTGTAAACTTTAACCAACACAGAAGAAGAGGCAAGAAAGTTTTCAAAATTGCCCACCTAGTTTAGCCTTAGTTTCTTCCTGAATCATTAATCAAAGTATTTATTAAAAAATAAAAAGAGAAAAAAAGTTCAGGTTGCAGAACTCTAAATAGACCATTCTGTGTTGTTTTTATTTTAAGCCTTCGGTTTTCTTGGATGTTCCATCTCAGCTCTCTCCGTCCCTTGAGACTCCACCAGGCTGACATCCCTGCATCCTGTACTCTCTGTCCTCTGTGTGTCACATTGGCCTGTGCTTGATGAGAACTGTCCCAGGGCCTCCTGAGTGCAACCCCTGCCTCCTGTCAGCCTCGTGTTCTCCTCACTCCCTTACTGTATTCTGTCCTCCGCAGTTAAGATGGAAAAACTCACAAAACTTATGAAAATGCCATTTTGATAATTTTAAAATTTTTTATTGATCTGCATATAATAATTTATACATATTTTGTTTTGTATTTTGTATTTTATATAATCATTAATATATAGGATCTTTTATATAATAAATTATACTGTTCTGTGCCTATTACCACCCTTTTCAGCTTGTAATACCAGCTGTGTAGTCAGTTGGCATGTCCTCCCTCAGCACACGTTCCTAGTCTTCTGCATCTCGTGGACTTTCCTTATATTTCTGTTCAAATGCTCCCAAGAACTCTCTAGTATCATTTTCTCTATGGGTGTGTGCCCTTTGGGAGTCACTATCAGACAACGAAAGTCAAGCAATCTAATGTCTCAATGAAAATGAAAGGAAAGCAGATTCTGAGGGAGGTTCAAAGACTTGTCCAAAGTCACATTGCTAGTAAATGTTAAATCCAAAACTCAAAATAGGTTCCCGGGTTTCCACTTCAATATTTTCCCCACTAGTTCATCCTATGTTAACCTTACTATTAAATTTTGAGGGAAAGAGATATCTTATGAAAGCTTCTAAAATGAGTTCTTTCTTTACTTGACATGGTCAAAGAAGAAGTCACATCAACTCTAGATACAGGGGCTGAAGAGCTGGTATCAGAAGGTGTTGATGTGGCTGAAGAGAAAGACAATGTGTGTTCAGTGTGAAGACCACTGGCTACTGGTCACTGGTCCCTTTTGACGATCCAAGTAACCTATGGGAACCCCAAGATTATTCCAGGTGGTGATAGGTTTGGGGAAAGAATGATGTTACAAGGAGGACAGTTTAAAGGTCAGAGACAGCCAATCCGGAGGTCAGAACCCTAGAGGCCACATGGGGTTGGGTGGAGGGACCAGTAGTGGAGGTTAGAAGGGACCTCAGTGAGTGAGCTCTGAGGGAAAGTGGTCTTTTTTTTTTCTTTTCTTTTTTTACAGCCTCCCTGTTAGCTTTCCTGTTGTGAACACTGACATAAGGTTGTTTGGGTTTTTTTTGTTTTTTAATTGATTTTACTGTACAGAGGCTTTGGATTTCCACTCATTCATTGTTGCATTTTTCTCCTTCCCCACTCCTCCCCCAATTAGCTTTTCTCTTTGAAAAGTAAAAGACAAAAATTCTTTCATTGTTATTCAGACCCTCCCTCTAAGTTCGCTCCACTATGTATTCTACCTCGTTCTGGGCTCCTGTCATAACAATTATATCTAATAATAATTTCCTTTAGTTCTTAAGTGAAGTCATATCAAATTTTCTCATAGGTGTTTCTTTTACTTTATTTTTTTTTTCTTTCTGGTTGTATTGTGCTTTGAGTTTTTAAATCATAGTGGATTTTCAATTCTTCAGGCACATTTTCTTTTATAAAATTGGTGAACATTAATGAAGATAATTAAAAATGATGTTTTATTAACCTTTTCATTTTCTTTCCCTTCACCCAAACTAATAACTCTGTACTATCTATTGCTTTTTACTTCTCCATCCCTAGTCATCTGAGAGTGATTCTGAGTGTGAATTTCCCTAAGATACTTATAATAGTGGTTCTATAGCACAAATGGCCTTTAGACACGGACCAAGGTCACTCAGCATCACTTCCTCTCGATTCATCTGTGCTTTGCGGTGGTTGGCAAAGTCCTTATCTTTCTTTTGTGTGATGCTCCAAAGTGTCAATGTACCATAGTTTCCTTAACAATTTATCCATTCATAAGGGCTTGCATAGTTCTAACCTCTTTGCTTTTATGTATAATGCTACAATAAATACCAATGTGCAAGTTCATGTCCCTGTTTTCTTTTCCTTAGGAGATATAGGTATAGAGAGATATAGACATAGAGATAGAGATAGAGATAGAGATAGAGATAGAGATAGAGGTATAGATAGATATGTTGTTGTTATGTGCCGCCGAGTCGCTTGCGACTCATAGTGACCCTGTGTACAACAGCCCTAAATCCTGCTCTATCCTGTGCCAATCGCAGTGTCTCTGACACTCCCATCCCTATTATCCCAGTCACTGAATCAATCCACCTCAGAGAGGGCCTTCCCCTCCTGTGCCGTCCATCCACCCTCCCAAGCATGATGTCCTTCTCTAAGGACTGGTCTCTCCTCACAACATGTCCAAAATATGTTAGACGGAGCCTCAGAATCCTTACCTCCAAGGAGCTACTATATAACTATATCTATCTATATAGATATACAGATACAGATACAGGTATAGTTATAATAGATTTTGTTTTATAGACTTCAGTAATAGGTAATAATATTTCAAATGTTAGAATCCATAGGTAGACCTTTATAAAGTGTTGCAAAACCTGTCACCTTTGTACAGAGGACAGAGACTTCTAGGTTGAACAACGGCAGTTATTCCATAAGCACACTAATAGCTCAGAGCAGTACATGGACAGGAGTGCTTAAAGGGCCAAAGGAGAAGATGATACACATGGACTGACTGCAACCTGTGCAGACTGAGAATTTTTCAGAAAAGATCTTCTGTCTTTAATTTCTTCTCCTTGAATGCTGTCATCTTTCGCCAGAATGGTCTGGGCCAGGTTGGACTTTTCATCTCTCTTCCCTTCTCTTTCTCTTTTCTTTCCTCTTCATACAAGACATTGTGTCTGGCACAAGCCTTCCTCTTATATCCACGACTGTTACTTCTCCCAATTTCCCAAAGGAAGAATCTTCTCAGGGCCATGATGCTTCATAAAATGATCTCTCTACACTAGAAGAAGACACCAAAGCCTAGAAGTCACCCCTGACTTACCATCTTCTCTCTTCTGAGTTTTGGTTGCATTTTTTGGCCCAGATTTCTTTACCTGTGCCTCCTGAGACACTGTAGGCTTTTAAATATTCCATCATTTATATTTAGAGAAATCTGGGACACTGTCCCCCTTCCTGCCCACATAAATGTGTCCAGCATGCCAGTTACTCCAGCCTCCTCCCTGTTGCCAACAGCCACCCTGCAGTCTTGGGCCTCTGGGATTCTCTGTGCCTGCTTGGTTGCAAGGCTAGAAATAACGAGGAGAATAGATAGACAAAGAAGAGATGATTGGTGGTCTACAGAGAAGGAAATCAGGGAAGGGCATAGATAAAAAGGAACTGAGGTGAGTGTATTTCTATAAGAAATAAATTAATCCACTTTGGTCCCATTTTGTAAACATTTAGCTAATTCTGTTAACATAGAAAAATAAAGTGTTGTTTTTATATTTATACCTGTAGCTAGATAGTCCCGCAGCTGCCACAAAGTCCATACCCTTGAAAGCATAGTGTTAAAAAGATTTTCCTCATTTTGTCATATTATGTCACTTGTCCAATTCAAGTACATTTGCATAGATTGTTTAACTACTCTGGTTTTATCTCTCTCTATATCTATTTTATTTTCTCAACATTAACTTATTTTCAAGGTGCCAACAGCATAAATCATATCGTTATTTCTCTCTTTTTTTTAATCAATTGTGATTTGAATGAAAATTTACAAAGACTTTGACATTCCATTTACTCTCTAGTTCCATAGTGAGTAAAGAGGTGTGCTGCCACTCCAGAGTACAGGGTTCGAATCCCCCAGCTGTTCCACAGGAGAAAGATGAGCAACTTTCTCTTGTATAATTCACAGTGTCTAAAAACCCCACTGGAGGGTCAGGTATGAGTCTGACGTGGTACACATTTCATATAACTTTCCCCCACTTTCAATCTATAATGCATGTTATCTTTCAGATTGCTAATTGCACATAATGTCTGAGGTCTGTTCATTTCCGTTTGATCTTCCTTTCACGTATTCCAATAATGTCATCATCATCTATCTACTCTTTGTCTTCTCTCCCTGCCACATTCCTCCCCTCCCACTCCAGCCATCTAATATTTAGAACAGTGGTTTTATGTAGGTTTTCTGTCCTTTTGTGACTGAGTTCTTTGACTCAGCATAATGTCCTCTAGACTCAGCCATAAATGCTGTGTGTTGTTTCACAGGCTCTTCATCGCTCCTCAGTATTGTTTAATGCTTCATTATGTGAATGTACCAGTGTCTCTATTCATTAACCTGTTGATGGGCCCTTGGACTGCTTCGAGCTCTTTGCTGTTGCAAATAATGCTTTAATTAACTAGGATGTGCACACATCTGTCTGTGTCACAGCTCTGATTTCTTTCAGTAGATTCCCAGTAGTGGAGAGCTGCATCAAATATTTTACCTCCTGAGGTAGTGCCAGACTTCCTTCCATACCGTTGTCCTATTTTCAATCTGACCAACAGTGCATGCGGCCTTTGACCTCTGCGTTCCTGGCAACGTTTGTTGTTTGCTGTCCTGTTGAACTTTTCCACTGCTGCTCAAATGAGCTGATAGCTCACTGTGTTTTGATCTTCACTTTCTAGTAACTAGTGATGTTGAGCATCTCTACATGTCTATTGGCCACCTGAATATCCCCTTTAGTGATGTGTGTTTTCAAAGCTTCAACCATTTTGTAATTGTCTTATTTGTCCTTTTTCTGTTGAGGTGCTGAGGTATCCTATAAATTTTAGATATGAATCCCTTAACAGATATGTCATTGCCAAATATTTTTTTCTCAGTTTGTGCACTTCCGTTCTCATCTATATAGAATTGGATTCTTAGAATCTCCCATTCAAAGTCTGTTCATACCATAGAGGAAGGATTCTTAATTTGTTTTTATTTTCCCTCTAACAATCTATTTCCTTGTTCCCTCCTTAGATCTCTGATTCACCTTGAGTTGGTTTTTGTGTATGATGTGAGATGTGAATCTTGTTTCAGTTTTCTGCAGAAAAATGTCTAGTTTTGCCAGCACCGTTAGTTAAATATGCAGCCAATTCCACATTTAATAGATTTTATCTTGTTGTCTAAGATTAGTTGACTGAAGGCTAAAGCTTTGATTTTTGCATTCCCAACTTTATTCCTCTGCTCTGTTTCCATCACAATACCAGTAGCCTGCTGTTTTGAGATCAGAGAGTGTGGTGCCTCTTACTGTGGTTTTTATTTTTCAGTAGAGGTTTTCTTATTTGGGATCTCTTTCCTTTCCAAATAAAGTTGTCAGTTGCCTTTTGTATGCCCTTAAAAAATGGATCGGTATCAGTATTGGGATTGTGCTCAACTGGTAGTTTAATTTTGATAGGATTTTTCTTTTCACAAACTGAGTCTTTCGATGATCCATGAACTTGGTATATTCTTCCATTTAAGTAAGTCTTTTTTTGTTACATGAGGTAGTAGTTTATAATTTTCTTTATGTAGGTGTTCTTGAGTTTCTACATATATTTATTCTTAGGTCTTAGTGGAAGGGATGCTATGCTAGATCTGGTTCAGATCTGGGGGTTTTGGTCATGACCTCGTAGTACAGAAATTGACCTGGTTGGGTATCCCGACTCCATCTTTTGCTGGACTAGCAGATACACCCTGCCATGGCTTGATTTCTGTTTTATATAGCTTTCTGGGTATTCATCTACTTGTTTGTTTTCTAGTTTGTTCTTATAGGTACAATGTTTATCTACCAGGTTACTGTACTGGGGTGACTTGTATGGTGCTGAAGTGCTGAAATCTATGCGTCTAATTTTCAAATAATAAAGAGTCCACCCATGGTAGACAGGTCTTAGCAGAGCTTCCAGAACCAGACTGACTATGAAGGAAGTCTGGGCTTCCTCTCCTGAGATAACAGTCCTTCTAACACCTTGTTGGTTACAGATGTGCTTGTTGGAAATAGTGTCAGAAGAGTAGCTCCTCAAATTGTAAGATTCTTTAGTAAAGAAAGAGAAAAAGAATAGAAATGCCTGTGACTCGAAATAACACCTGACAATTGGAACATGGGATCTAGGAAGACTAGACGTCATCCAAAAGGAAATGAAACTCAAAGATCCACATCACTAGGCATTGGCCATTCAAGGTGAACTAGAATTGGCTATTTTGAGTCAGACAATCATGTGAGCTATTACAGCAGTCAAGTGAGGTGAATGTAAAGAAAGAAATGTGTGAAACACGATGTGTATAAACAAAAGGGAATGTATACAAGCTTTGTATGCAAACCCGTGTAAAATAAAAATTATTTTTCCAGGAAAGTTTATTCAAAGAACTAACCAGAAGTATGATGCTGTGAGTATTAATATGCTATCCATACACACACAAGGAAGTCTGGGTAATCAAACTATTATTAAAATATACACACCAATACTTTAATAAAAAATTAAAGATTTACCCATTTTTCTGTCTAAAATTAATGTAACAGGCAATAATTATATATTGAAAAAAATTGTGGCTGAAATTCCACAATTGGAGATAAAAGAAATAGTTAATATTTGGATAAACCTAGGCTTAATGATAAAAATGAGACTGGAGACAGAATGATATATTAGTGTTTATTCAATGGCTTATTCA
The DNA here is from genome assembly GCF_000299155.1 of Elephantulus edwardii. Taxonomy (NCBI): domain Eukaryota; kingdom Metazoa; phylum Chordata; class Mammalia; order Macroscelidea; family Macroscelididae; genus Elephantulus; species Elephantulus edwardii. The sequence goes on along the minus strand of NW_006399965.1, from coordinate 4,869,865 downwards.
TTGCAATGCCTGGGGGTTTTTAAACATTATGAGCAAGTATGCACATGAATTTCACCTCAGAACTGCGTTGGATTCAGATTGACGACATCGGTGGAAAGAGTGTATAAACAGTGTCAACCTGAACAGTCCAAATGAGGAGAGGTGCTGGCTGTGGACAGACTGTCAACTCCTCATGCACCTGAGAGGTGAGGGGAGACAATCTCCATCACACATACTGTGTCCTGGGGAGACTAGTCCTTGGAGAAGAACATCATGCTGGGATACGTAGAGGGATCAGTAAAGGACAAGAATCCAGTGAGATGGATTGACACAGTGAAGCTAATAAAAAACTCGAGTATGTCCGAATGATGAGGACAGGACAAGGTTCTGATCTGTTGTTCAGAGGGTAGAAATGAGTTGTAGGCCACTCACTGTCACCTAGCAACAACAACAGTAAAACGCAGAATTCAGGAGGCTCAAAAAGATAGATATTTTTCCCAAATATTTCCCACCATTCCTCTCTCCTAAATTCTCACTTCCTGTCTCCAGAGACAATCGCTTATTTGAGGTTCATAAGTCCTTGTAAACACTGCGAGCTTATCATTAATATTGTATTTAGTCTTGTCAGTGTTGTCATTTGATTCAGATAAATCTCTGTTATAGACCCTGTCATGTGACTTGTAAGATACCGAGAAATATCCTAGGTCTATACCCACTACATGTCTTTAGCCCTCTGCTCTCAATGTGAGGACAGAAATTATCTCTAGCTATTTCCTGATGCCACAGATTTGTCCTATCTTCATACCTTCTCAGTCTGTATGCGGAACAGAGTATCCAGGAAATGGGGCTCTAAGAGGAGGAACGGGGCATCAGGATTGGAGGTGGACTCATCAACGATCCGCGTTGTACAGATGACACCACCTTGCTTGCTGAGGCCGAGGAGGGCCTGAGACCTTTGCTGCAGAACGTCAAGGACTGTAGCCTTCAATACCAATTGAAGCTCAACATAAAGAAAACAAAGATGCTCACCACTGGACAGATTGGCAGAATGATAGGATGAAGAGACTGAGATTGGAAACCGCTTCAGGTTGCTTGTTCCACAATCAACCCTGTTGTTACCAGCAGCCAGGAAATCCAAAGGTGAACTCCATTGGGAAAGCCTGCAGGTAGGATACCTCTAAAGTAATGAAGAGCAACAGTGGCAGTCTGGGGGTGATGTCTGTTTTATATAGCTTTTTAAATATTTGCCTACTTGTTTGTTTTCTAGTTTGTTCTTATAGCCACAATGTTTATCTGCCAGTTTCTTAGCAAATACTTGTCATGCATCAGAATGAGGGACACTGACTAGGGATGATAGAAGGAGAATTGATGCCTTTGAGCTGTGGTGCTAGAGAAGAGTATTGAATATAGCATGGACTGCTAAGAGAACAAACAGTTCACCCTAGAGTGGGTGAAACCAAACCGCTTCTTGGTGACAAGGATTTTAAAGCTCCATCTGACACACTCTGGGCATCTTGCAAGCTGGAACCAAACCTTGGAGAAGAACATTGTGCTTGGTAGAGTGGAAGGGCAGTGCAAGAGAGGAAGACCCTGGATGAGATGGAATGCCTCTGTGACTGAGGTAATGGAGGTAAAAGGAGTGTCAGAGACAATAAGGTTGACTCAAAATATAACGATAATCAGAGCTGTTGTACATAAGGTTGTTGAGTCACAAGCAACTCACATAACAACAATAACAGTAAAAACAGCAACAACAACTTAGGGAACACCGTTACAAATACTTAGACATAGTCAAACACCTCTCCAGATAGAACTTGGGGTTTGAAGGGTTCTCCTTTCATTATCATGCCTCTTACTGGTCTACTGTGAAGATTTTTGTTTTTCTTTACTGATTTATGTTGAGGTGTTATCTGTACTGAAGTCTGCAGTGTTTTGTTTCATTAATATATGAAGCGAGTTCGGTTTACATCCGTTTAGGGTGTATCTGCATATATCACAGGGTGCTACTGCGTCTTCCTTCAATCTTGAAATTTCAGAGGCAGTTAATAGCAAGGAGATTTCCTGTCCTGCCGAGCAGCAGGTGGATTTGAACCTCTTGCCTTCAGTATCGCAGCGTAGTTTCTACCCACGGGGCCACCAGAGCTCCCTCCATATAATGAGTGAAAGAAGCCAGAGATGAAGGTCACAGTGTGAATTATCTCACTTCTATCAAGTGTGCAGAGGATAAAATTCTATAGAGACAGAAAACTGGAAGACTTGTTAGGTGCTGAGAGGAAATGGGAATGGCTGTGAGAAGTGACTCATAAGTGACCCTCTGGTGGGCTTTCACAGACAGTAAATCATGTGGGAGGAAACTACCCAACCTTCCCCATTGGAGCATGTGGCGGATTTGAACACTTTGCCTTTGGGTTCACAGCGTACATTCTTAACCCTAGGCCAGGGATATAGATGAATTTTTTGCAACAAGGAATTCGCTGCACAGTCCTCGTGAATGCAATATACCCATGAACTAGACAGTGTCAAATTGTGAATTTCTTCATATGCCTATTTTTGGGAGACAATTTCATGTAAATTGTTTATTTCCTCTGGCGACAGCCAAAAGTACCGTCTTCCATCTCCTCTGTGCCGTCCACCTTCCTGTGTCCACTCCTCTAACTGGTGCCCTCCATGGAGCCCTGGGGAGCCCTGGGGAGCCCTGGGTGCCTGCGCCCTGCCCTCCCCCCATCTTGCTCCTCAGTCTCACCAACTCAGTATGCATGCGTGTCTACCTCTTTTGTCCTGGGAAATTGAAGTTCAGAGGTGATTTCTCTCCGGCATGTCAGTTAATGTCACTGGTCATCAGGAAATCTGTGGACGACTGTGTGGTGGAAAAGGATAGTGCTGAACCTTCAGTAGAGAACTTAGGCCTCCTTGTGCCCCTTTATTGCCCACCGGTGACCCGATGCTGTGCTCTGAAAGCCCCGCTGACCTGCGAACACTGCACTTCTGACAGCAGTGACCTCAGTGACATGGGGCCATCGCTGCATCTCACCAGTAACTTGGTGCAGTGACACTGGCCTTGCTGTTGATGGGATGGCGCGTCTGAAGGCTCCCAGGGGAGATGCTGAATGAATGGCCCTTCGTGGTCCAGGCCCTGCCCTTTTAGATGGGCCTCATGTTGCTGCAGGTCCCCTGGGCCCCCCAGAGGGCTCTGAGCCTTCCACTCCCCACCTAGTGGGTGTGAATGAATGGGAATGGCTTAACTGCACCAATTAAACGAGTTATTGTGAGGTACCGTCAAGTAAGCCTCACAGCAACTCAGTGAAAAACAGGCCTGACCTCTGTCCTATCCTGGGCCAACCTCACAGTCTCAGACAACTTGAGCCTTTTTGTTGTGATCACAGCATCTGTCAACCTGGTTGAGGGTCTCACTCTCCTTCGCCATTCCTCCCTCACCAAGGAATAGCCTCTCTCAGCAATGTGCCCAAATCGTGGGAACCTGCCCTGACCACCCCTGCCTGCAGGGAGCCCTTTACCACCTACACCACCACCTGTAAGGAACCTGAGCCTGTTCAATGGGTCCTTCTGAGTCCAAGGAACCAGAGCACAGTCCCCACAAAAGGCTTGTATAACTCTGCCGGTTGACTGTCATCTCCAGTTCTACGCAAATTTTATTTTCCTCACTTTAATCCACCTCATAAACTCCCTCATCTTTTGTTCTTCACAACATTAGACTAAATCCTTTATTCTTTCCTCAGTTCTAATCCTCTTTCCCCATTATTCCATCCAAATTTCTTTT
>NW_006399965.1:4847863-4865130 GCF_000299155.1 Elephantulus edwardii | reverse complement strand
TCAGGGGGGATGTGCAGCCATGGTTTGATCGCTGGGCCTGGCTGGGGGTGTTTGGTGTTGCTGGAGTTCCCCAGAGCCTGGGAGGAAAGGAGCCCAGCCTTGTTATCCCTCCTCTTCCCCAGAGCGTGGAAGACCTGCACAGCCTCCAGCATGTGTGCGCCCAGGCTGCTGCGAGGCTTCTTAAAGGTCTCTGGGCCAAGCTCAGGCTGATTTTTCTTCCTCTTGCTCCTAGGGAATCCAGGCTTCAGTCCCAGAACTTGGTTCCCTGGCTGCTTACTGCCTGCAGCTTTCTTGGGATTGTTTTCGTGGTTCCTTTTGGCCTTCTCTGAGTGACTCTTACTTTTGTTGACCCTGCCTGATGCAGGTTTCTGAAGTTGGCTGGTAGGATGCTTGACTCTTTTGACTTGTCCCTCTGGGATCTTCACTCTGATCTTGGCCTCTGGAGGCCCAGTGGTAGACTCAGAGGCTTTGTGTTTTTTCTTGCTGGCTTGATCGCAGGCAGTCTTGAGCAGGCTGGACTTTTTCTGTGCCACATCCACATCGATCCCTTTGGTGTCTTTGTCTTTGGTTGTCTCCAGGCCTTTGGCTTGATCAGAGTCTTCCAAGGAGATGAACACCTGAGGATCATATGTATCCTCTACTAGTTTGGTGACAGCTGCAAAGATGTTGCAAGGTTCAGACTCATTTCCAAGTGCCCCTTGGTCCTCAGCACTGAAGCTGGTCTTTCTTACTTCGGCACCAGGCTGTTCCTCTTGATTGAGAGGATTGACATGAGGCAGGAGCTGGTGCATATCAGGGGTTTCTGGTGGAATCAGTTTTGGTTCTTTGTTTGCTGTTGGCATCAGGTGGCCATAGAGAACTGGGAAAAGCTTCTTTTGACCTTCTTCAGGAGTCTGATCCTCTGTTTGTTCCTGGCTTGAAGCTGGAGGTGGAGCAAGGAGGGTACTAGCAGTCTCACGTGGACCTATCACCGGAATGTTCTCAAGCTCATGTGGTGGTTGACTTTCAAGGTGCTGGAAATCTATGTTGCAGAACTTTGGGGGTTCTGGTGTGTGTGACAGGTAACATATCTGGCGTGGTGGTCTCCATCTCAGCAAAGTCTCCCTCCCCGAGGAAGTTTCCATCACTACAAAGGAATCAAGGAAGAAGTTGGTCAGGTCGTGGTAAGTGAGGTGCTCCTCTACCCACCCACAGAGGGGTCAGCTGTCTTTCCCCATTAAGCCACCATTAATTAGTACAAGCTCTTTTTGGGGACCGTGGACAGTCCCCTGGAGGGTGTCATCCTAGTTCTGACCCTTGATTTCATGAGTCTGGGTGTCTTTCTATTTCTTGGGGTGCTTTTATATCATAGAAAGGATATTAAATGTTTCACAATCCAGCCATTCTCATAGAAGTTTTCTATCATTCTTTTGAGTGAATAAGAACACTTCCTGTTATTTATTAAAGACACTGATGGAAGCTATCTCCATGAAATATGTAAGTGAAGACAAAATCTATGCTTGATTGCATTGGGCAGAGTGTGTGTGAGAAACTATTTTTAAAACATGGGAGGGAATATTATTAAAGAACTTTTCTATATGTCCATAGCTGAATTTTTCCATTAAATTTTTCGCTGCATTCCCCATCCCTTCTCATCCTTGTTAAGCCTCCAAGATTGTAAACCTTAACTTAATTTTCTTATAATAGGGGCCTTATACCATAATTTTCTTTCTCTGAATGACTTTTGCCACTCACAAAAAATTTGTTCTTGAACCTAAGATTTTAAATCTTTATGTAAATGATGTAAAAGGAAATGAGAGAAAGTTACACGGGCACTGGTGCAATCAGAGTTAGGAAGTGCCTTTCAAAAATGCTAAAGATCAGATTTACAACTCAAACTCATTGCCTTTGAGTTGAAACCAGCTTATAGCTGACTCTCCACTGGGTTTCTAAGGCAGGAAGATTCCTGAAAGGCAATTTCCAGTCTTTCTTCCACCATCAGAGTGTATAGTGGACTTGATCTGTCAACCATGTTCATTCAGGCTTTGGGTTAGAGATGTCAGCCCTGTGGAGGCCACCAGAGTTCTTCCTCAAGGCCAGTGGCAGGTAATAATGACAATATGGTGGTGATAAGGCAACTGCTCAGCTATGGCAAAGGGAGCTATGATGTCTCTGGACATGATCTTAGGGTTTTCTTCTATAGAACAAAATGGACCATGCACTGTCTTTGGACCAGGTGTTACCTGGAGGCTGGAAGCAATGGAGAGCATTGACAGAGGGTAGTATTGAAAGTCTTACAACCAAATTCTACCCTCTTTCCAGACTCAGGCTTGACCTTCCTTCTTCTCTCCTCTTCCCTTTGTACTCACCTAGACAACGTGCTTCTGAGATGGGCTGATCAGAGACGGAGTAGTAAATTGCAGAGGTAGAGGCCGGCAGAAGGGCATCTGTAGGACGAATCGCCTCTAGCACCATCAGCATTTCTGGTTGAGGAGCAGGGCACCTGCCTCCTGTGTACAACTCAGAGCCATAGAATTGCAGGGAAGTTCCCAGATCTCTGGAGAGCAGTGGCCCCCATGTGCCCTGATTGGAGTTATATACCTGGCTCCTGTCCTGGTGGGGAACTGATCTAAGTCCCTGATTTGGTGTCTCCTGGACAAATCTAGCAGGTAGTGATGGATACAGAGGGCCTAAGGTGCTGGTGTCTGAAGGTCTGTGATACTGAATTGCCATGGGCACGGAAGACACAGCTGTGTCTTGGTCAGTGACATTAACAGTGGAGTCCCCAAGTGAAGAGGACTTCTTTTCTGTGCTTCCTGTGAGGTTCCATTCAACATTCCCCAGATAAGAGGAAGGTACAGTGAGCATCTGGCTCTGACCCCAAACTACAGGCTGTATAGTTGTGCCAGCAGGTTGGTAAAGGTCGGCACTGCCCAGGAGCGGATGGAAAGAGGTGACAGAGGCTGATGGACGTAGCCATGCTGAGCTGTCAGCTGGAGCAGAGATTCTGGAGAGGTTAGAGATGCTTTCTGTGAAGGGAGCTGAGTGGCTCAGCACAGGCAGAGAGAGCTGCAGAGAATCTGGAGTTCCCTGCAGAGGAGGATGGGGGAGACTTCCTGTAGGAAAAAAGAGGGTGGAGAGGAGTCAGTGAGTCTGGTACATTCTCCTCAGAAAACCTCTAACACCAGTGCCCTACAAGGTGCCGTAAATCCAGCTTCATGATGGCTGGATTGTGAAGGTCATTATATTCTGTATTATCAGCCAATGTTCTCGCCTGTACAGGGTCCTATGTTGTTGTTGTTGTTGTTATGTGCCGTCGAGTCGTTTGCGACTCATAGCGACCCTATGTACAACAGCCCGAAACCCTGCTCTGTCCTGTGCCAATCACATTGCCTCTGACACTCCCATCCCGATTACCCCAGTCGCTGAATCAATCCATCTCATAGAGGGTCTTCCCCTCCTGCACTGTCCCTCCACTCTACCCAGCATGATATCCCTCTCTAAAGACCTGTCTCTCCTTACAACATGTCCAAAGTATGTCAGACGAAGCCCCAGAATCCTATGTACAACACAACACAGTCATATAGAAAACACAAAAATCTGGCTCATATATTGTTCTCTAGGCTGGAAGCAACCTTCTTTCTGGCATTTCTTTCTCCTGAATACAAATAATATACTAGATAGTAGATACTACATACTATGTATCTCTATATCTATTTACCTATCTATATCATCTATTTATAATGTTTCTTTGAAGTGAATTGTATTAGTACTTTAGTGACCTTAGAGGACTCCGGTTCCAATCCTCAACTGAAAAGTTGTGAGAACACTTACCCTCAGGGATGTGGAAAGCCTTGTTGCAGGTCTCCCTTGGTGTTTGTGGTATTAACAGGTTCTAGAAACTAAAAAGCCTGCCTCCCTTGCCAGAACCTCTGCTCTGAGCCAGAAACAGAGGTGACTCTTGGCTTGTTTTCATCTTTGGTCTCTTGTGGTGAAGGCTACAAAGACTATACATGTATCATGTATCATTCTAAGTATCTCTTTAAGTCGTTGAGTCCAGCTCTTTGAGTGGGTGCCTGCAAGTGGTGTTGTTGGGTCATACATAACACGATGTCATGTTTATCTTTTTGGAGGAATCACCCATTTGTTCTAGTGAAGTCGTATCACTATATATTCCTTAAAGCACGCTTTTGGGAAGGAAGAAGTCATCTAATGCTACAAGCATTGGGTTCCTCATCTCTAAAATGGTTATGATGATGATCGCAATGACAACAACAGTGATAAAACTGACATTAATCCATATATGACTCAAAGGTATATGTTTCTTATGATTAAAATACAAGAAAGTAAATATGGTAATAATAGAAAACATCATAGGACTAAAATATGTAGCTATTAATGAAAAATATACAGCAAACATCAACACACAATAAATTCACTAACAACTGTGTTCTATGTCAGATACGGTATATTCTGTGAATAGTATTAAACAAAAAAAAATAGTCTTAGGATGATTGTGAATATATTTCTAATGAGTAAAGGAAGAAAGAGGACACAAATAAAAAGGAAATCTCAACCATCAAATTGATATAAATAGAAATTATTAAGGTATCACTGTGTATGGAGATAGATATTTCACCAAAGATGGTACAAAAATAAAGGAAAAAATAATAAATATAATAAAATACTTTTCTCATGCTCAATCATTTCTCTGAGTATCACTTATCTGGAATGTAAGACAGAAAGTAATCCTAATATAAATTCATATTTCACTATTGCCAAGAGCAAACAGAGAAATCCTTAAAATTGTTATAAATATTTTATATCCTTCCTAAATACCTAAATGATAATCACCTCCAACCTTCATGAAAACATATTACCCAACCCAGAAAGAAATTGTGAGAACTAGAATTCAGAAATAAACAAAGCAAGCATTTTAATGTAGTGTCACCCTCCCCGAGTAACTCTGCACAATTTAGATACATGTCAGATTAGAACCATGGAGGTTGACATTTCCTCCTTTTCTGGTAAGTTCAGAAACAGTGGATGACAGTCAACCTTTCCTTGTAACTGAATACTCACAACAAGAAAGTAATCATTCTCATGTAAGTTAGGCTTCATATTCTAAAAAAATGTTAGCAAAAGTCCATATTTTTTTATTCAGTACAATAAAATATACATGCTGAAAGATGTCTTCTCCTCCTATAATCAACTTTATGGATTTCTTATTGATTTATTGATTTGTTTGTTTGTTGTTGTTGTTGTTGCTGTTGACAGTTGGAGGTGGAACAGACCCATAACTGACACGCCAGTGGATTTTCAGAGGTAATAAATCACCTGGGAGGAGATGTACCATCTTTCTCCCATAGAGAAGGTCGCGGATTCAAACTGCCTGTCTTTGGGTTCACAGCTCAGTTCCTTACCACTAAGCCACCAGAGTTTGCTCTTGCTTATAAAAAAGCACTGTATTTCAAAGTTTTTCAAAACTCTTACTTGAGAACTGTCGTCTGTGTTCTGTCAAAGATCTAGGTTAAGAACCCAAGTAGGTGTGGATTATCTGATTAAGTGTTCTGGCACGTGCTAGCCTATTCTAGGATTGAATAAAAACCAGTGGGATCTGTAAACTTTATCCCAAATAAAAAGAAGACATAAGAAATTTTTTAAAATGTCTCAGAGTTATTTGAGCCTTAGTTTGTTCCCCAACCATTAAGAATTTGCTTTAAAAAAAAAAAAAAAGAGTTCATGTTGCCCAGCTCTAAGTAAACCATTCTATGTTCTTTCTGGTTTAATTCAAAACCTTTTGTTTTTTTGGATGCTCCATCTCAGCTCCCTTTGTCCTGTGAGCGCTCCACCAGGCTCTGCATCTCCGTCATCCTCGTACTCTCTGCCCCTTTCGGGTCCCGTTGGCCTGTGCTTGGTGAAAACCCTCCATGGGCATCCTGAGTCTGGAATCCCTGCCTCCTCTCAGCCTCGTGTTCTCCATCCCTAGTCTAGATTTTAAATATCCCATAAAACGTGTGAATATGACTTTCTGAAAAGCTCTTAAATTTTTTTGTTAGTTTTCATTCAATCATTCATATACATTGTTTTGCACATGTGATTTTTATTTCCTATAGTTATTCATATAGATGATATTTTATATGATTAATTACAGTGCTCTGTGTCTATTTTCACCCTTTTCTACTTGAAATATCCGCAGCCTGGTCAGCTGGCTCAGTACATGTTCCTAATCTTCTGTATCTCCTGTGCTTTCCCAGTATTTCTGTTAAGATGCTCATAAGAACATTCTGGTGTCATTTTCTTTATGTGTGTGTGCCCTTTGAAAGTCACTATCAGACAATGAAGGGACCGCAGAGGTCAAGCAACCTAATGTCCCAAAGAAAATTAAGGGAAAGCAGATTCTGAGGGAGGTTCAGTGACTTGTCCAAAGTCACAAAGCTAGTAAATGTTAAATTTGAAACTCAAAGTTTCCAGATTTCTAGTTCTGTCCTATCCTATCCTATCCTATCCTAGCCTATCCTATCCTATCCTATCCTGTACTATACTATTAGTAGCCCATACTATCTTGACATTACTAATTCATTTTTGAGGTGAAGAGAAATCTCATGTAAAGCTTTTAAAACAATTTTTTTACCTGACATGGTCAAAGAAGTAGAAACATCAACTCAAGATACAGGGGTTGAAGAGCTGGTATCAGAAGGTGTTCGGGCGGCTGAAAGGAAAGACAATGTGTGTCCAGTGTGAAGACCACTAGCTACTGGTCACTGATCACTTGCGATGATCCAAGTAACCAATGGGAACCCCAAGATTCTGCCAGGTGGTGATAGGCTTGGGGAGAGAATGATGTCACAAGGGAGACAGTTTAAAGGTCTGAGACAGCCAATCGGGAGGTCAGAACCCTAGAGGCTACATGGGATTGGGTGGAGGGACCAGTAGGGGAGGTTAGAAGGGACCTCAATAAGTGAATTCTTGGGGGGGGGAAGTGGCCTTTTTAATTTCCCCCAGTTCTCATGTGAAGTCATATCAAATTTTCTTTATTTTATTTTTTGCAAATTTTCTTTTGGTGTTAGTTCTATTTTATTTTTTTCTTTCTTGATTATATTGTGCTTTGAGTTTCAAATCATAGTGGCTTTTCAATTATTCATGCACATTTTGTTTTTAAAAATTGATGACAATTAGAGAATGTAATTAAATATGGTGTATTATTAACTTTTTAATTGCCTTTTCCTTCACCCAGATTGGTAACTTTCTACTATGTATTTCTTTTTAGTTCTCCCACCTTGCCTCTCTTCATAGCCATTGTAAACTACTAAGAGTGATTCTGAGTGTAATTTTCCCCAAGTCATTTATAATAGCGGTCCTATACCACACATGACCTTTAGACATGGACGTAGGTCACTCACCATCACTTCTTCTAGATTCATCGTATTATGCAGTGGTTTGCAAAGTCCTTACCTCTCTTTAGTGTTGTGTATTACTCCAATGTATCGATGTACTGTAGTTTCCTTAACAGTTCATCCATTGAGAAGGACTTAAATTGTTTCAATCTTCTTGCTACTGTATATAGAGCTGCAGTAAACACCAGTGTGCATGTATCAGTTCATGCACCACTCTTCTTATGATGTTGTTGTTGTCGTTAAGTGCCGTTGAGTAGCAGGCGACTCATAGCGACCCTATGAAGGAGAGTCCTCTCTGTATAATATACTTTGTTTGGTGGAAATCACTAATAGCTAATACTATTTCAAGAGTTAGATTCCAGAGATAGAACTTTTTTGACTGTTCCAAAACATACCATCTTCTTAAGTAGGATGAAGACTTCTAGGTGGAATAATGACAATTGTTCTGTTAGCACAGTAACTGCTCAGAGTAGTACATCCATGGCCGTATTTAAAAGACCACAGAAAAAATGGAAAGCCAAAATCTCTGTAAATGTTCATTAAAATTAATAATAAAAAAAAAACACAGAAAAGATCAGAGTGTTCTTCCCCCCCCTTTTTTCTTTTCCATAGAGTTCTTTTTGTGGCTTTGTTCAAGAGTGGGGTGACATGAGCTGACGGTATCCTGTGAGGAGAGAGAACGTCCCAGATGAATTCTGTCTTTAATTTCTTCTCTTTGAATCCTCCCAACTTTGCCAGACTGGTCTGGACCAGGTTGGACTTTTCATCTTTCTTCCCTTCTCTTCCTCTCCCTCTCCTTTCCCCTTTATTCTAGACACTGTATCTGGAAAAAGCCTTGCTCTTATAACAATGGAAGCTACTTCCTCCCAGATTCTTGAACTGGGATCTTTTCTGTGCCATAAAGCTTCATAAAATGATCTAGCCCCATAAGAAACAGATACCACAGCCTGCGAGATACTCCTGACTTCACATGCTCTCTCTTCTGAGCTCTAGTGGCTGCCTGTGCCCCCAATAATTATTTACCTGTGCAGGCATTTAATATTCAACTGTTTATACTTAGGGGCATCTGGGACACTGCACCCTTTCCTCCCCACATAAATGTGTCCAGCGTGTCAGTCACTCCAGCTTGCTCCCTCTTGCAAACAGCCACCCTGCAATCTTGGGCTTCTGGGATTCTCTGTGCCTGTCTGGGTCAAGGTCAGGAACAAGGACTAGGGGAATAGTTAGACTAAGAAGAGGACACTGGTGGTCATTGGAGAATGGACATCAAGAAAGGGCACCAAAAAAAAAAAAAGGAATTCAGATGAGTGTGTTTCTGTAAGAATTAAACTGATAAACTTTAATTTTGTAAATGTTTAACTGAACTGTATTAACTTAGAAAATTATACTGTATTTTTCAACCTGTAGTCTAGCAGCTGTCATGAATTCCATACACTAAACAGCATAATCTTAGAAAATGTTCCTCGTTTTGTCATATTTGTTACATTACCTCACTTATGCAATTTATGTATGTTTGCATAGATTGATTTAAACACTCTGGTTTTATCTCTGTGTATCTGTTTTATTTTTCCACTGTCAACTTATTTTCAAGGTTCCAACAACATAAAACATGCTGGTATTTCTCTAGCTCTTCCTATTTTTCAGTTGTGAATGAAAATTTGCAAAGACTTTGGTGTTCCATTCACTCTCTAGTGACATAGTGAGTAAAGAGCTGTGCTGCCAATCCAGAGGCACAGGGTTCGAGTCCACCAGCTGCTCCACAGGAGAAGGATGGGCAATCTCTTCTTACATAATTTACAGCCTCTGAAAACCCTGCCCCAAGGTCAGGTATGAGTCTGACGTGGTACACAATTCACACAATCTTCCCCCACTTTCAATCTGTCATGCAGCATCTCTTTTGGATGTTGCACATAATGTCTGAATGTCCTTTTATTTTCCATTGACCGTCCTTTTGCCTATTCCAATATTGTCTTCATCATGTATCTACTCTTTGTCTTCTCTCCCTGCCACATTCCCCCCACCCCAGCCGTCTAATATTTAGAACAGTGGTTTTATGTAGGTTTTGTGTCTTTTTGTGACTGAGTTCTTTGACTCAGCATAATGTCATCTAGACTCAGCCATGCATGCTGTGTGTTGTTTCACAGGCAATTGATTATAAGATCTTTGTGCCCATTTCAAAGAAAGGTGATTTAACATGATGCAGGAATTTTTCTAACTATATTATTACTATCATGTTGTTGTTGTTATGTGCTGTCGAGTCGCTTGCGACTATGTACAACAGCCCTAAACTCTGTTCTGTCCTGAGCCAATCTCATTGTCTCCGACAGACTCATCCTGATTACCCCAATCACCGAATCAATGCACCTCCCAGAGGGCCTTCCCCTCCTGCGCCTGCCCTCCAGCCTCCCAACGTCCCTCTCCAAGGACCTGTTCCTCCTTACAACATGACCAAAGTATGTCTGACGAAGCCTCAGAATCCTTGCCTCCAAGGAGCAGCCCGATTTAACCCTCTCCAGGATGAATCTGTTTGTTTTCTTAGCTGTCCATGGTACATTCAATACTCTTCTCCAACACCACAGCTCAAAAGCATCAGTTCTCCTTCTATCCCCCCTGGTCATTGTCCAGCTCTCTGACGCATAACAAGTGATTGCAAAGACCATGGCCTGTACCAGATGCACCTTACTCTCCAGAGAGACACCATTGCTCTTCACTACTTTAGAGAGGTCCCATAAGTAAAATCTTCCTAAATGTATTTGAAAACTAGCTACAGTGGTTCTTCCACAGGAAATCATTGGAGATTCAAATTGACATCACTGTTGATGTTTCCCACTCCTGTTCATATGCATAGCTAGTGACTAAAAAGACTACAACCTGAGTCAGGAACATCTTAGTCCTCAAAGTGGCATCGTCACTCTTCAATAGTATTGAGAAGTCCCTGACCGCAGACTTTCTCAGTCCAACACATCTCCTGATTTTCTGAGTGCTCCAATCTAGTGTACTGATTGTAGATCCAAATAAAAAAACAGTTGTTGATGCTCTCAATCCTTTTTCTGTCCAGTAGTGAGGACTCTTCCTGGCACTGAGATGCAATCCTTATTGAAGGCTGCAGTGTTGTCTTCCTCACTTTCAGCAGGTAAGCAAGCAATCTCCATAACAAACTTTAGGGATGAGTCTTCCTTCACTCCTGATGCCATATTTTTCTTTATAGACTCCAGCTTTTCAAATAATCTGCTCAATACATAGACTAAATAGCTATAGAAAGAGGAGATACACCCTGACACACACTTTTCTAATTTATTAATTTATTTTTTATTTGCCGTGTGTCATTGAATTGGATCCTACTGGCAGAGGAGAAGATTGTCCATCCTTCTCCAGTGAAGCATCTGGTGGATTCAAACTGCATGCCTTTAGGATTGCAGCATAGCTTCTTGTGCTTTTTCAAATTTTAAGTCATGCTATGTTCAAACATCAGCTTCTTGATCCAGGTATCTTTTTCACATGAGCAAGATAAACTGTTCTGAAATTCCTATTCTTAATATTAGCCATAATTTGTTATTATCGACACAGTCAAATGCCTTTGCATAGTGAATAAAGCATAAATATAGATTTTTCTGCTATTCTTTGCTTTTAGAGTGAAGGAAGAACAGTCTCCTCCCAAGAAGTTCACAGTGTCTGCAAACTAGCTAAGAATGAATTTATGATTCAATTCTGAATCAGTATCATTGTTTTGAGTTTTTATATCCTGTGTGGTGGTGTTATGTGCTGTTGAGTGACCTGGGAATCACAGAGACCCGAATCACAGAACATTTGATGGTGCTTATGTGAAACCTATACTTGGACCAAGAGGCAGTTGTCAGAAAAGAGCAAGGAGAAACTGCATGGTTCAGAATCAGAAAGGGAGTCCACCAGGGGATGTATTCTGTCTCCATACCTTTTCAGTTTGCATGCAGAACAGATCATCTAGGAGGCTGGGCTATATGAGGAGGAATGTGGTATCAGAATTGGAGGAAGATTCATCAACTACCTGCGTTATGCAGATGACACAAGCCTGTTTGCTGAAACTAAGGAGGACCTGAGGCGCTTGCTGCAGACGGTCAAGGACTGAAGCCTTCAATATGGATTGAAGCTCAACATCAAGAAAACAATGATTCTCACCACTGGGCTAATTGCCAGCCTCATAATGGATGGTGAAGAGATTGAGATTGTTAAAAGTTTTAGTTTGCGTGGTTTCATAATCAACACTCTTGGTGACAGCAGCCAGGAAATCAAGAGAGGAATTGCATTGGGAAAGTCGGCTGTGAGGGACCTCTCCAGAGTACTGAGGAGCGACGACATCAGGCTGGAGACTAAGGTGCACTTGATCCTGTCCATAGTTTTTGCAATTGTGCGCTATGCACCACAGAGCTGGACAGTAACTAGGGATGATATAGAATTGATGCTTTTGAGCTGTGGCTGTGGTGCTGGAGAAGGGTATTGAGCATACCATGGACTGCTAGGAAAACAAACAGATTCATCCTGGAGAGGGTGAAACCGGGCTGCTCTTTGGAAGCAAGGATTATAAAGCTTCGTCTGACATACTTTGGGCATGTGGCAAGGAGGGACTGGTCCTTGGAGAGGGATGTCATATTTGCGAGAGTGGAGGGACGGCACATGAGAGGAAGGCCCTCAATGAGCTGGATCAATTCAGTAACTGGGGTAATGGGAATAAGAGACTTGGAGACAGCGAGGTTGGCAAAGGTTAGAGCAGGGTTGAGGGCTCTTATACATAGGGTCACTATGAGTCACAAGCGACTTGATGGCACATAACAACAACAAACACATTAGATCTGAACCTTGCTCTAACCTGAGCCAATCTCATTGTTTCTGACACACTTGATTTCATTACCCCATATCCTACATGTCTTATTAATTTTGTAATTGGATTCTTTCTTTTTTTATTTTACTCTTGAGATCGTTGGTATGTACAATCAAGTCGAGTTTGAAGTTCTTCATGTAAACTGCATTAAAGAAACTTAGCCAGATTTAGTATTTGCAATTTTCTCACAGTAGAATACTGATGTTTTCATTCTCTTCCCAGACTTCTTCACTAAGCAAAAGTTTGCAATTTTCATTAGGTTCAAATTATTCCTATTTCTTTTTATGGATCATGTGTTTGGTGGCAGAGTTCAGTTTTTAATAGTGTACATTATAATTCTCAGAGACATGGAAAATCCACAGGAGACATCCATGGACACAGCCTGGAGAGCCAATTAACTAGAAGCCATTCCCTCACTCTTCCCTCATTACCTTGAAGAGATGGAAACGTATTAAGTACATTAATTCCCAGAAACTTGGGCTGGCATTGGGCTTGTTTGGAATTGCACCACTCAGCTCAAGTGGTGTAACCTCTAGGAAGTTGCTAACACAGAGGCTGCACCTGTCTGGCGGTTCAAATCCACCAGTAGCTTTGTAAGATAAGCAATTTCTTACTTTGTAGTTTCCAGCCTTGGAAACCCATCGGAGGTCAAGCTATGAGTTGGTTCTGACTTGATGGCAATGAGTTTAAGTTTTGAAAGTTAGTTCTTACTCATTGTTATCATTAAATAAGAACCTAAATAACCAGTATTTTATAAGGGTCAAGAGAAGAACAACACTTATACAAGTAATTTTCTATGAACAAGGGAATTCTGGGTGACACATCACATCAAAGATAAGTTGTTGTCTTGTCTCTCTTCAATTTTCTTTTTCTCTCTTGGTCCCAAGTTTTTTACTTATTTTTTTCTTAAGTTCACCTACATACATTTCCATTCCTCTGAACATCTTAGTACACAAAGTCTTCAGATACTCTGTCAACAATCTGCATTATGCAGATGACACAATGTCACTTGCTGAATCTGAGGAGGGCTGAAGCATCTGGAGCTCAACATCAAGAAAACAAAGATACCACGGAGTTAATTGGCAGCATTGTGATAGATGGAAAGTAAATAGAGATGGTCAACAATTTCAGCTTTCTTGGTTCCATAATCAACATTTTTTGGCCCCACTACTCAGAAAATCAACAGATGAATTGCATTAGGAAAAATCTGCTCTGAGGAACCTCTCTAGAATGCTGAGGAGCAAGGATATCATTCTAGAGACTGAGGTGAGCCTTAACCAGGCATGGTCTTCACAACTACTTGCTATATATTAGAGAGCTGTACAATGACCAAGGATGAGAAGAACTGATACTTTTCAGTTGTGGTGCTGAAGAAGAGTGTTGAACATACCATGGACTGTGAAGAGAACTAACAGGTCTGCCCTAGAGAAGATGAAACCAAGCTGCTCCTTGGAGGCAAGAATTTTGAGAATCCGTCTCACATACTTTGGACATGGATATCATGCTTGGAGGGGTGGAGGAAGAACACAAGAGAGGAAGACCCCAGATTAGATGAGTTGACACAATAACTGAAGTAATGAGTGTAGGTATGCCAGAAACAGTGAGACTGGCTCAGGTTAGGGGAGAGTTCAGAGCTATTGTGCATAGGATCACCATGAATTGTAGTTGACTTGATGGCACATAACAACAACAACAACTAGCACACATATTCTTTAAATATGTATTTTAGCTATTAAATCAGGCAAGGTTCAAGTCACTATTCTAATGTAAATATGCATGGGTTATATTCAGGTAAATAATTACAGAACAGATTAATTATAGGCAAGAAGAATTCACTTTGGTAATGTTGAATTTTAAAGGAAATTCAGACACTAGAAAATAAGAAACAATAAGAGAAGAAGAGCGGTCAAGGTTAGATGAGATAGTGAGATGAATAATGCTTGTAAAACCCCAGAGGATAGCTCCACCGTCTAGATGATTTAAGGCAATGCTTTTTGCATCTGTCATTCAAAAGAAAAGTTCATGTTTATACTATCACCAGTACTAAACCAGTTAGTCTTTATTTACACGATCTTCCTATGTATATTTCTATTTGCAGACATATATTCTTTCGGATGGAAAGAACTATTTTCTCTCCTTATCACTGAATTTCTCTTAGGATTTAGCTGTTGCTAGTGCTCTGTATTGAGGGACACCTAAATAGGAATTAGGATGACATAGAATCATGATTGTCAGGTTATCCACACTATAGGGTTCTGCACGCATCTTTTTATCAGTTTGAATTCCAACAATGATAGTGGGAGAGATTTGAAAATAATTACCTCTCAAAGTTGCAGGTCTTCTCTTTCTCACAGAATTTTCATTATATGTGGAAGAAGCATCTTTATATTATTTAGAAATTTCAAAGCCAAGGAATAAATGCCTGGGATTTTTTACTTTATTTAACCCTGTCACTGACTGCAAATGAAAGTCATTGCATTTTTTGTAATGTGGATGTTGAACATAACGGGGGAAATAAAAGTATGTCCGTGATTCCTTATTTTCCTTCAACTGAACATCTGCTTACTGTCTCCAACAAAGCTATGCTCAGAGTAAATGTATGAGGAGCCAGAAAAGAGATTATGCACATACAAGTTATTTTTTTTAAAGTCAGTTTCTATTTTAAAAGAAATTAATTTATTAAGTGAACCTAAAACTAATTAAGCATAATATAAGAAAAAGGATTATCAGTCAAGACCACTGGCATGCTTACATTTCCAGGGTCTAAATAATCTTTAACAATAATCACAGCTGTCAAAGTTACCGTAAAAGTGGCATATCAAGGGGCAGAACATGGTTAAATTTAAAAGTTTATAAATGCAGAAGAATAAAGGTCAAGAATTCCCTGAAATATGTTTATCTACATAAGAGAGACTCTTTAATTGAATTACTAATTACAAACAGTGTTAAGGAGGCAATTTCATCATTAATAGAAAAATTAAATGTTTTATGTGACTCAGCTGATGCTAAAAGGCTTATAAAATCAGTTAATATTTTAGGCTTCTCAAAACTGAGGAGGACTTGAAGCATTTTCTGCAGGACTTGAAGTGTTTTCTACAGAAGGCCAATGATTGTAGTTTGTAATATGGATTGTTTTCAACACTAAGAAAACAAAACATTCTCACCACCAGACCAACTGACAGCATCATGAGAGAGGGAGAAGAGATGGAGTTAGTTAACAATTTCATCTTGCTAGGATCCACAGTCAACACCAGCAGTAAGGAAAGTCAAAGATGAGTTACTGTAGGAAAGTCTGCTGTCAGGAACCTCTCCAGAGTACTAAAGAACAGCAATGTCAATCTATAGACTAAGGTGTGCATGATCCAGGCCATGGTCTTCTCAATTGCTGGCTCTACATGAGAGAGCTCTACAATGATTAAGAGTGACATAAGAATCAATGCCTTTTTAAAAAAAGAATCAGTGCCTTTGAGTTGTGGTCCTGGAGAAGAGTATTGAACATACCATGGATTGCCAAAAGAATAAACAAGTCAACAGGTCTGGCCTGCAGAGGGTGAAAACAGGCTGCTCATTGGAGGCAAGAGTTTTGAAATTCCATCTCACATACTTTGGGCATGTTGCCAGAAGGGACCAGTCCTTGAAGAAGGACATCATGCTTGGACGGGTAAAGGGTCACCATAGGTAGGATGACCCTAGGTGAGTTGGATTGACACAGTGACTGTGGCAATAGGTCATGTGTGTCTAAGAAAGGGAGGTTGACTGTGAATATTTATTCCTCCAAATGAATTCTATAAAAAGTTCTTGAAAATGGTTTCCTAAGGAGGTTATCTTTCTTTTCTTGAATTAAAAATGTTACTATTTTATTACAAAGATATCATAATGTTTAGTTTACATGTTTAAATAGAAAGTGCAAATAAAATTTCAAAATTTATCAAAAGAGATTTCACAAATTATGAACTAGTAAAAACTACTCTAAGATGATATTAAGAGAGGCGTAGCACCACAGACATCACTGATGATGTCAGAGGAATTCTAGCTGAAAGCAGAGAATACCAGCAAGATGTCTATTTATGTTTTATTTACCATTCAAAGGTACTTGACTATGGCTAACATTGAAAGGAATATGAATCTCAAAATACTTAATTGTGATCATGTGAAACCTATACCTAGACCAAGAGGCTGTTGTCTGAACAGAAAAAGGAAAACACTGCATGGTTTAAAAACAAGAAAGGTGTTTGTTAGGGTTATATCCTTTCCCCATATCTATTTAATACGTGTGCTGAATAACTCATTCAAGAGTCTGGACTTCAAGAAGAAAACCGTTTTATGAGGACCAAAAGAAGCCTCATCAACAATCAATATTTACTGATAACACAGTTTTGCTCCTGAAAGTAAAGAGGACTTGAAGTGCTTGCTGCAGAAGACCAAAGAATGCAGCCTCCAATATAGATTACATGTCAACATTGTTGGTATTATTGACTGTTGTTGATTGTCATCGAGTCAAGCACGACTCATAGTGATCCTATGCAAAAAAAAAGTCTGAAGCCTTTCTATTAACTATTGTCATTTATCAAAGTTCATAGAGTTTACAGAGGCATGTAGTTTAGGAAGTGGATGCCACTCCTGTTTCTAAAAATGTCAACACTAAGAAGACAAAATTCTTCACCATTAGGACATCAGACAACACCGTGAGAGATGAACAAAATATTTATGTCATCAACATCTTAACCTTACTTATATCCACAATCAACACCCTTGATACCAGCAACCAAGAAATCAGAAGATGTGTTGCATTGAGAAAATCTACTGTCAAAGACTTCTCCAAGGTTCCAAGGAACAATATCAGTTCAAATACTAAGATGTCATGGTCTTTTCAATACTTGCTATGCTTCTGAAAGTTGGAAGATGACTAAGGATGAGAGAAGAATTGATGCCTTTGAGTTGTGGTGTTGGAGAAGAGTTCTGAATGTCCCATGGACTGTTGTTGTTGTTGTTATGTGCCATCGAGTCACCTGCGATTCATAGCGACCCTATGTACA
>NW_006399965.1:4844892-4847093 GCF_000299155.1 Elephantulus edwardii | reverse complement strand
TCCTCATAGAGCCCATGGACTCCCATGGACTACCAAAGTAAAAACAAAAATGACCTAGAGAAAATACAGCCAGGGTGCTCCTTGGAGGAAAGGATAGCGAAGCCTGGTCTCACCTGTTTTGGACATGTTGTTACGAGGGACCAGTCCTCGGAAAAGGGTATTACACTTGGAAAGGTGGAGGGTGAGAGAAAGAGAGGAAGATGCTCAGTGGGATGGATTGACACAATGACTGTAGCAATGGACTTGAGTATATCACAGGTGACGGGGATACTACCTGATAGAGCAGGTAATCCATTGTTCTAAGAATCACTATGAGCCATCATTGACTTGATAGCACCTAATAATAACAATGTTTTGCTACAGAAAAAGAAAAGTATTAGTGTTCATTTATTCTTTTATCAAAGAGTTATCAAAATTTAATATAGGCAACGTTGTTGTTAAGAGGGGCTATTGTTTGGAAAGGAACATCATAGTTGGAAAAGGTGGAAGGTCAGCGAAAAAGAGGAAGACCTTCAGTGAGACGGAACCACCCAGTGACCGCAGCAATGGGTTCAAGTGTCAGAAATGATAAGGATGGCACAGATCTAGCTGTTCATAAAGTTGCTAAGAGTTGTGTTCGATGCAACAGCAACTAACCACAACTTAATGTAAACACTTTATTTATTTAAAACAAACCATAAAACCCCTTTCAGTCATATCCCATCTGAACTGAAAGAGGGAGGGACTCAATAGCAACGCCATCCAGTTCTCAAATGCATATGAGTTGATTTAAAATGCTACGGCTTGGGCATGTGCACCTTAGTCCTCTAAGTGATGCCCATGCTCCTTAGCACATTTAAAAGATCCTTTGTAGTAAATTTGTTAATTTCTCGTATTATTTGTCTAGCATACGTATTGCAGAAGTACAAAGAAAGAGCAAAATCCTGACACACACCTGACCTGAATTTAAACCATGCACTAGTCCCTTACTTGCTTGAACTGTTACTTTAAGATTCCTGTACAGATTCTGCACGACACAATGAAATGTTTTGAATTTCCATTCTTCTTAATGTTATCCATAACTCCAATATCCATAACTGACCTATCCTGATAGCATTTCCAAGGTGTGTGAGATGGAGTTTAACCATCCTTGCATCTAAAATGAAATTGTTGACAATTGTAAACTTATCTCCTTCTATGACGACATTACCTGTTGATGTAGTAGAAAGGACTTTTGTTTTCTTGAAGGTGTGATGTAACCTGTATTGAAGTTTGTAGTCTTTGCTCTTCTGCAGAAAGCGTAGCTAGTCTTTGTCACTTTCAGCAAGCGAGGTTGAGTCATACGCCTGATGCAGGTTGTTGATAAATCTTTTTCTAAGCCTGAGGAAACATTTCTTCTCTAGTTTCTTGAATGATTTGCACAGCATACAAATTTAATAGGTATGAAGAAAGGATACAACCTTGACACACACACCTTTCCTGATTTTAAAATATGCAGTTTAAAAATCTATCCTACTCTATCGTATGTTTGCAGCTGAGTTGGTAGTACAACTCCTTAACCACCAGGTCAGCAGAGGCATCCCTATAACTACTGTGATTGTTAAGTGCGCATAGTGTCCCAGTGAACCACAGACCTGAATCCTGTCCTATCCTACGTCGTTCTCATCATCTCTGATACACTAGAACCCATTGTAGAAGTCACTGTGGAAATCCTTTTCGCTGGAGGTCTTTCTTTCTGAGCATGATCTTCCTTTCCAAGGAATAACCTTTCCTAGCAACGTGTCCAAAGTATGAGAGATGAACCTTTGCCGTCCTTACTTCCAAGGAACACTCTGGATAAACTTTCCCCAAGAATCATTTGTTTGTTCTCTTGGAAGTCCATGGGATATTCACTGCTCTTCTCCAGGACTGCAATTCAAAGGCCTCAATTCCTTTTCTGTTATCCATATTCATTATCCAGCTCTCAGATAATGTCAAAACATATATTTACTATACTTCTTAATTCATAGCATGTATTTAAAATATCCTAGGGAGTAAAGGCCTATCATAATATAAATATATTTTACATATTTTAATACATATTAGATATATTTAATATTTTTTAAATTAATTTGTCATTTGTAATTGTTGTTGTTATGTGCCATCGAGTCGTTTCCGACTCATAGCGACCCTATGCACAACAGCTCTAAACCCTGCTCTATCCTGCGCCAACCGCACTGCCT
>NW_006399965.1:4833038-4842228 GCF_000299155.1 Elephantulus edwardii | reverse complement strand
GCTTCTGTGATTCCAAAAACGTTGACTGCTGACATTTTTCTTTTGACCAGTGTCTCTTAAGTTTAGTTGTGCTGTCTCCAAGGGAAGGTGACGTGTCCTGTAGAACTTCTGTGTAGATTATGTTTCCCCTTCCGCCGGAAATCCTGGGTACCTGTGAAAAACGCCTGTCCTTGCTTATCTGCGGTTAGGGTTTTTATAAATAATGTGTTTTCCAGGAGTGTCAGTCACATTATCACATAAGAATAAGGTAATAACTTTACAGCATAATCCATTTCACAAGAACAGTGTTTTGTTTTTATCTACCATTCCTCACCCTGTGCCCAGCTTGGGGCCTTTACGTCTCCATTACACTATTAGGAATTAACTTAGCAGCTAGTCAACTGAATATCTAATTTTAAGGCTTAACCTTCCACTTTCAGTAAATGTTTTCCTTTACTCTTGGCTTTGGTTTTTTTTTTTGTTTGTTTGTTTGGTTTTTTTTTTTCTGAGCCCTTTTGTCAGAGTAGTTTACATGTTGGACTGTTAATGTGAAATTTAGCAGTTCTGATGCACTAACTTTGCAAGGCAGGAAGATGAGGCAGCCTGTTCCCGTAAAGACTTACAGCTTTGGAAGTCTAACGATTGGTCGCTGTGGGTCAGAATCAACTCAGTGGAGGTGAGGTGGGCACTGGGTCAGTGTTTGCACTAGGGATGAGAAACTTTGAAAAGTTCCTGTACTGATAGAGAAAAGTTGATAGAGAGTAGAATATGTTCACGATGCATTTATACCACGTAGCTACTCAATGAGGCTTCAAGTGAAAAAATTTGACGGCACACAACAACCTCCTCCAATGAGAAAGAGTGAAGGGGGATATCTTTTATAAAATTATATTTTATATTGATTTACATACGAAAGTTGTGTTTTTCTTTGTATACATTGTGTTTCATACATTTCTCCATTCACACTGTATTCCACACTGTCATTCCCATACATTGTGTTTTATAAAACAAATCACTGTTGCTCCAATACCCATCATTGTGATCCCACATTTTCAGGTCCCCAGTGGATCTTTCCTGATTCCTTCATCTCCCCACTGTCCACCAAACTCCATGACCTAGAGATTTTTCTCCTTCTCATCCTCAACTCCTCCCTCCTCCTCCCACTGTGGATTTTGGTACACATCAGACTGGTAATCCTTCTTTTTTTGCTATGAGTCGCAGGCGACTCGACGGCACATAACAACAACAACAACAACAGTCTTTTGCAGTATTTGTCCTTATGAGACTGAGTTAGTTCACTCAGCATAATGCTCTCCAACTTCTCCCATGTTAAATACAGTATTTTTCAAAATCATTCCATTGTGTGACTGGTCCGCTGTATTATATATATCCATTTCTTTGTAGATGAATATTTGGGCTGTTTCCATTTTCCTGCCATTGTGAATAATGCTGCTATTAACATCAGTGTACAAATCTCCACTTGTGTCTAAGTTCTGTTTTCCTCAGGGCTTATTTCTCACACTGAACTAGCTGAGTTATATGGAATTCCTATGTTGAGGAAATGCCGAATTTCCTTGCAGAGAGCCTGTACCGTTTTATAATCCCACTAACTCACCACATCTTTCTCCAATATTAAATGTTGGCAGTACTGCTCTTACAGAAGTGAGATGGTACCTCATCGTGGTTTTGATTGACGTCTCTCTTATTGCCAGTGATTTTGAGCATTTCTTCATGTGTCTGTTGGTAATCTAATGTGCTCCTCTGTGAAAAGTCTTTCCATTTTGTAACTGGGTCAGCATCTTTTTCTTGTGGAGACCCTGTAAGATTCTGAAATCAACTTGTATGAGAGTCCTGACTGACCTTCAGGGCAATTTCTCATTACACGTAATGGCAAGAATACAGTTTGACCATGGCCCTAGGGTCTAGGCTCATTGCCATAAAATCCGTATTCATCTCTGGGAGGACCTTAGCCCTTTCTCAGCAAAACTTACAAATGTATTTTCTTAAGGAAAAAAAATGATAGAATGATAATAAAAATAATTTTGGAATTTTAAAATACCCAGGGCTCCTCCCACTCTTCCCTGGAGAAATTACCTAACTGCTAATGGGTTATGCAAAGAAACCATCCAAACTGCCTGCTGCCTAATTAGGTTTATTAAAAATACACATCAAACTTGTTTTGAGTGGTGGGTTTATTATGTGGAAAATGGTGCAAACACAGGAATTACTGAATGAAAACAAGTAAACAGGTGCTCACTGATCAGCCACGTTGTGTGAACTAACCAGAAGATCATAGTGCCTTTCTCCTCTCAAATTTACCAAGCAGGTGGGAGGTTTGAATTGGTGTCTTTTATGAGCTCTTGGTTTGAAATGAAGAGAATGTGAGCTTCCCTCCGCCTCCGACAATTCTAAGGCATTTTAATTTTCAGTTCTCCCAGATATTTCAAAGTGAGAGGCTGTTCTTTCCCTTCCTCTTTTAAAGTTTCATCAATTAGTGTTTGACACGCTTATGAAATGATAAGCATTAGCTGGCATAATAAGGAAGCAGAAAAGCAATTTGCCTCTTGCAGTCAGAAGTTTGGAAAAATCAATCAGTGCTTATAAGTCCTTCCCGATCTCTCTTCCCCCCGCCCTAACCTGCAACAAATGAGTTGTGTCTTGAAATTATAAAATGTGAAGAGTAATTGCAGTAGAAACTGGAAATAGTGAATATAGAAGGGTTTGCCTGAAATAATGCTACTCAGGGCTTGGTATCTTACTTCTATTGCTGCTAATTAAATGAACTTGGTCTATGTTGGAACTGAGCTAATACGTTTGATGTTTCTCTGAAATCTATTTTTACTGTTAGTAACTGTTGACGTGCCACCGACACATGATAATCACATATACAGCAAATGAATTGTTGTCCAATCAGGGTCATCTTCATAGTTATTGCTTTATTTGTCTCTACTGTTGTAGTTATTTTGTTAAACCAGCTTTCTTAATTTTTGCTGACCTTTTATTCTCTCTTTATCAACCATAGTATTGCTTTAGCAATAGATCTTATTTAGTAGCAATAGATCTTATTTGATGATATTCTGCAATATGTCACACAATATTCTCTTGTGATCAACTGGCTAATTTTAATATTTTAGATTTTCTACTAGTTTATTTACAAAATTAGAATATATTGTTTTCAAAAACAAATTCTTTCCATTTCCTTCACCCTCTAACCATCAAATTGTACAACCCCATGATTAATCCCCCCGACCCCCTGCACATCCTCATCCCTCTGCTTCAAACATCTCCCACCCCTCTTGGATTCTCACATTCATTCTACAATAAAGGTTTTATGCAATATTTATCCTTGTGGGACTGAGTTAGTTCATTCAGCATAATGTTCTCTAGTCCCTCCCAAGTTAGGTAATAATTTACAAATTCATTGCTCCAGTGTGCTGCATAGTGAATGTACCATACTTTCTCAATCCATTCGTTTGTGGTAGGACATTTGTGCTTTTTCCATGCTCTTGTAATGGTGAATAATGCTGCCCTGAACATTGGTGTACAAATCTCTGTTTTTGCCTCAGTTCTCATTTTCTCAGGGGATATTCCAAGTAGTGGAATAGCTGAGTTATATGGAATTTCAATGTTCATCTTTTGGAGGAAATGCCAAACTGCCTTCCAGAGTTGCCGTACCATTTTACAATCCCACCAAGAATGTGTAAGAGCTCCTTTCTCGCCACATGCTCTCCAACATCTGTTACTTGCTGCCTGTTAAACTTTGCCACTGTTTACTGGAATGAGATGGTTCCTCACTGTGGATCCACCTGCAGAAAGCTGAAACAGCATGCACATCTCACACCATAGACAATAATCAACTCGTGGATCAGAGACCTGGGAGTAAAGCCCCAAACCGTAACATCCATAAGAGACAAAAAGGGATCAAGTTTAGAAGCACTAGACCAAGGTATAAAGAGACTGCCAAATACAACCAGAAATGTACAATCTGAGTAGGATAAAACTGATGCATAGGACCTTCTAAAGACTAAATCCTTGTGTGCATCAAAAACTTTTCCCAACAGGGTGAGAAGAAAACCTACAGACTGGGAACAAACATTTGGTAATACCATCTCAGACAAGAGTCTTAAAACAAAAGTTTACAGATTACTCCTGGGCCTCCACAAGAAGGAGAAGACTGATAATCCAATTACAAAATTGACAAAAGATTTGGAGAGAATTTTCACAGAGGAAGATACTTGAACTACACACAGACACATGAAGAAATGTTCCAAATCACCGGCAATAAGAGAGACACAAATCATTGGCTAATTTTAAAGACAAAAACTTGACTCATGGCAACTGCCCACCACATTTCAAAGTCTGTAAAATCTTAATAGAAGAAACAGACTGTCTGTTTTCTTTCACAACAGCTTGGGAATCCCAAGAGTTGGCCATTTGGTCAGCAGTCTAACAGGTAACGTACTATGTCAACACTGGTTGTTCTCTTTTGGGTGTCAATTTATTTGTCTAAAAGAAGCCATGGAGAAGTTAATTGAACAGAGTAAATTGTATAGTACCTCAAATAAGTCAGTCTTGGAGAGGAAGAAACCAAGTTTTTCCTTGGAGGGTAGGATTTTGAAGCTCCATCTCATGTACTTTGGGCACGTGGCCAGGAGGGACCAGTCCTTGGAGAAGGGCATCATGCTCAGAACAGTGGAGGGAGAGCACAGGAGAGAAAGACTCCAGATGAGATGGATTGACATGGTGACAGGGGCAATGGGGGTTGTTGTGTGAGATTCAATAAGACTGGCTCAGGACAGGGAAGACTTCAGAGCCGCTGCCAATTTTCTAGTTGTCTTTACGATTTCTACATCTCCCAAATTTTTTTAATCTGAAGTGCACAAAATTGTTGTGTTGTTTTTGCTGTTGTTATTTGCCATTGAGTTGACTCTGACTCATAGCCATCCTAAGTATGACAGCTCTGAACCCTGCTCTAACTTGATGACACACCCACCCCCATTACCCCCGTCACTGAATCAATCCATCTCATCGAGGTACTTCCTCTGTTTCAGCATCCTGTTACCCTTCCAAGCATGATGTCTTTCTCCAAGGACTGGTCCCTCCTTGCAACATGTCCAAAGTATATCAGATAAAGCTTCAGAATCCTTGCCTTCAAGGGGAAGCCTGGTTTCACTGTCTCTAGGATGAACCTGTTTGTTCTCCTAGAATTCCATGGTATATTCAATACTCTTCTTTAGCACCACAGCTCAAAGGCATTAATTCTTCTATAATCCTTAATTATTGTTCAACTCACTGATGAATAGCAAGTAATTGTGAAGACCATGACCTGGATCAAGTGCCCTTTAGTCTCCAGACTGACATCATTGCTCTTCAGTATTCTGGACAGGTCCCTAACACTAGATTTTTCCCAATGCAAATTGTCTTTTGATTCCATGGCTACTGGTACTAAGTGTGTTGATTATGGAACCAGGCAAGCTGAACTTGTTAATAATCTCCATCTCTTCACCATATATCTATGATGCTGTCAGTTAGATCAGTGGTGAGAATCTTTGTTTTCTTGATGTTGAGCTTCAATCCATATTGAAGGCTGCAGTCCTTGACCCTCTGAAACAAATGCCTCAGATCCTTCTCAGTTTCTGCAAACAAGATTGTGTCATCTGCATAGCAGATTGTTGATGAATCTTCCTCCATTCCTGATGCCACATTTCTTCTCATAGAGCCCAACCTCTCAAGTGATTTGTTCTGCATATAGAGTGAAAAGGTTTGGAGACAGGATGCATCCCTGGTTGTTAGGCACTCTCAATTATGCCTCGTAGCAACCCTTCAAACAAGAGATCTGAATCCTCTCCTAAACTGTGCCATCCTCAGAGCTTCTGACATACTTGAACCCATTGCTCTCAAAATTAGGGTGTCATAATTTTTCTTTCATGTTGGATATTAGGGTGTTCACAGGAGAAGCAGACCCTCAATTAAGCATACTGACACACTGACTATAACTGAAACAATGAATTTAAGGACAGTGGAGATTATAAATTGCTGGGGATTGAGCAAAGCTTTGACCTGTTGTACATGGGATTGCTATGAGTTGGAGTTGACTTGGTGGCACTTAACCAAAGCTCTCGTGATACAGTCAATAGTTCATTGCAAGCTGTTGACCAAAATGTTCTGTAGAAACAAGACTGGTGGTTCAAATTCACCTGATCTTCCATGGGAGAAATACAGGCTGTCTTCTTCCATTAAAATGTACAGCCTCAGAGATTCAATGGCAGGTCATTATGACATGAGGGACCTAAATGGACTAAACTCATGAGTGAATGATGGTGATCATGTGTATGTGTATGCATGTAGTCATATATTTGTGCATATATATCCAAATATATATCCACATACATACATTGTCAAATCAGCATCAACTAAAAAACTGATCTTTTCATGGTTTTCTGAGGACACTGCACAGGAGGAGATTTCCTGGCTTTCTCCCTCGGAACAACTGGTAGATCTGAACCATGTGCTTTAGGACTAGCAGAGAAATGTCTTATCATTAAGCCACCAGAGCTTCTTAATATAGCTATTGTTGTGGTGGTGGTGTACCACAGAGACAGAACCAGCCCATAGCTGACCTACCATGAGTTTTCAGAGGCAGTCATAATCACATGGGAGGAGACTGCTCATCTTTCTCCTGCAAAGCAGCTGCTGGACCCGAACTCATGTGTCCAGGATTGCAGCTCAGCTTCTTGCACTAGACCAGATGTAATTTATATATACACAAGGACAGAGGAGGAAGAAAAGACCAAAATGAGTGTGAAAAAAGACTCCAAATATTGCACTAAAGTGCCGAGAAGCCAAAGCAGAGGGAAGAAATCAAGATATTAAGAAGTTAAACAGAATATTTCAAAGGGCAGTGTGAGAAGACAAAGTAAATATTACAATGAAATGTGCAAAGAGTTGGAGTCAGGAAATTAAAGAGGCTGAACTTGCTCAGCATTTCTTAAGCTCGAGGAACTGGAGAGCAAATTCAAGCCTCGAGTTGCAATATTTAAGGATGCTTTGGGTGGAATATTAAATGATTCAGAAAGTATTAAAATAAATGAAAAGAATATACAGTCATTGTACCAAAAGGAATTAATTGACACAGGAGAATTTCATGAAACAACCTATGAGCAAGAGCCTGTGGTGATGAAGGAGGAAGTTCAAGTTGCTCTGAAAGAATTGGCAAAAAACAAGGCCCCAGGAGTTGATGGCAAACTGATTGATATGTTTAAACAAAGAGATGCCGTTCTAGATGTGCTCACCAAGTTGTGCCAAGAAATCTGGAGGACAACCACTTGGTCAACTTACTGGAAGAAATCTATATTTGTTCCCATTCCAAAAAAAGGTGAACCGACAGAGTGTGAAAATTATCATAAGATATCATTAATACCACATGCAAGCAAGTTTCTGCTGAAGATTATCCAAAAACAATTGAGAACTGAGAATATCAACAGACAACTGACTGAAGTACAGGCTGGGCTTAGAAAAGGCTATGGTACTAGGGATATTGTAGCTGATGTTAGATAGATCTTGACTGAAAGTAGAGAGTACCAGAGGAATGTCTGCCTTTGTTTTACTGACTGTACAAAGGTGTTTGACTGTGTGGTTCACAACAAATTGTGGCTAACTCTGAGAAGAATGGGAATCACAGAACACTTGATTGTGCTTATGTGAAACCTACACTTGGACAGGGAGGCAGTTGTCAGAACAGAGCAAGGAAACATTGCATGGTTCAAAATTTGGAAGAGTGTACTCCAGGGATGTGCCCTATCTCCATATCTTTTCAATCTATATGCAGAACAGATTATCTGGGAGGTTGGGCTCTATGAGGAGAAGTGTGGCATCAGAATTAGAGGAAGACTCATCAACAATCTGTGTTATGCACATGACACAATCCTGCTTGCTGAAACTGAGGACCTGAAGTGCTTGTTGCAGAAGGTCAAAGACTGCAGCCTTCACTATTGAAGCTCAATATCAAGAAAACAAAGATTTTTACTAATGGGCAATAACAGCATTGTGATGGATGGTGAAGAGATTGAGATTGTAAATAGTTTTAGTTTGCTTGGCTCCACAATCAACACTCTTGGCACCAGCAGCCAGAAAATTAAAAGATGTATTGCTCTGGGAAAGTCTGCTGTCAGAGACCTCTCCAAAGTACTGAAGAGCAACAATGTCCATCTGGAGACTAAAGTGCTCCTGATACAGATCCTGGTCTCTGGAATCACTGTTATGCATCAGGGAGCTGAACAATGACTAGAGATGATAGAAGGAGAATTGATGTCTTTAAGCTCTGGTGTTGGAGAAGAGTATTAACTATACCATGGACTGCTAAGAGAACAAGTACATCCGAAAGAGGGTGAATCCAGGCTGCTCCTTGGAGGCAAGGATTCTGAAGCTTCATCTGACATGCTTTGGACAAGTTGAAAGAAGGGACCAGGTAGGGACCAGTACTTGTAGGAAGACATCATGCTTGGGAGGATGGAGGGACAGCATAGGAGAGAAAGACCCTCAATGAGACGGATTGATTCAATCACTGGGGTAATGAGGGTAGGTGTGTTAGAGACAGATTGGCACAGGATAAAGCAGCACATAACAACAACCAACACACACACACACACACACACACACACACACAAGTTGTTACAAATATTTATATGTACTAAATATAAATATTATGATTTGACAGCACTTAACAACAAATAACACCAATATAGAGAGAGATCTTTGGGCCTAGTGGAGAGAAAGTGATGCTACCAAGGCAAAGGTGGGTGACTTCTAATCCGTGGCCCTCGGGCCTAGTTTTTATCGTTTTTGGTCAAACATTCTTCTAGGTTGTATAGCCCTGGTGTGTCCACTTGAAGTACAGATGTTACTTGTGGTTGCTGTGAAGCTGAACACTATGACACTGATATGTCAAAAGCATTAATGGTTACCCATGGTGTTTGGTGGAGCTCCCTATTAAAACAAGCTTGGAAGCAGGAGTGGCACCCACTTCCGCAATAGCTTGCCTCTGGAAACCCTGTGAACATGGAGAAAAGATGAAAGTCACACAAGTGTTGAGGACGTTCATTCATAGGATTGCTATGAGTCGCCTATGACTCGACAGCACTTAACAACAAACAACAACAAATATATATTTTACCAATAAATATGTAATTATATATATTGTAAATAAAATTGT
>NW_006399965.1:4831543-4832829 GCF_000299155.1 Elephantulus edwardii | reverse complement strand
GATTACCCCAGTCACTGAATCAATCCACCTCATAGAGGGCCTTCCCCTCCTGCACTGTCCCCCCACTCTCCCAAGCATGATGTCCCTCACCAAGGACTGGTCCCTCCTTATAACATGTCCAAAGTATGTCAGATGAAGCCTCAGAATCTTTACCTCCAAGGAGCCGCCTCATTTAACCCTCTCCAGGACGAACCTGTTTGTTTTCTTAGCAGTCCATGGTACCCTCAATACTCCAGCACCGCAGCTTAAAGGCATCAATTCTCCTTCTATCCTCCTTAGTCATCATCCAACTCTTTGATGCTTAACAAGTTATTTCAAATCACTTGTATTAGACGCACCTTAGTCTCCAGAGTGACAACATTGTTCTTCAGTACTTCAGAGAGGTCCCTAACAGCAGACATTCCCATTGCAATGTGTCTTTTAATTTCCTGGCTTCTAGTGCCAAGAATGTTGACCGTGGAGCCAAGCTGACTAAAGCTGTTGACAATCTCAATCTCTTCACCATCCATCCTGGTGCTGCCAGTTAGTCCAGTGGTTAGAAACTTTGTCTTCTTGATATTGAGCCTTAATCTATATTGAAAGCTGCAGTCCTTGACCCTCTGCAGCAAGCAATTCAGGTCCTCAGTTTCAGAAAGCAGGGTTGTGTCACCTGCATGACACAGATTGTTGATGAATCTTCAACCATCCTGATGCCACTTCTCATAGAGTCCAGCCTCCCAGATAATCTGTTCTGCATATAGGTTGAAAAGGTATGGAGATAGGACACATCTCCGGCATACACCTTTTTCAATTTTGAACCATGCAGTATTTCCTGCTCTGTTCTGATGACTGCCTCTTGGTGCAAGTATAGGTTTCACATTAGCACCATCAAGTGTTCCGAGATTCCCATTCTTCTCAGAGTCAGCCACAGTTTGTTGTGATTCACACAAACGCCTTTACATAATCAATGAAACACTGGTGGACATTCCTCTGGTACTCCCTGCTTTTCAGTCAAGATCCATCTAACATCAGGTACAATAAACCTAGTACCACGACCCCTTCTAAACCCATCCTGCACTTCAGGCAGTTCTCTGTTGATGTTCTGTTCCAGTCATTTTTGGATTATCTTCAGCAGAATCTTGCTTGCATGTGAAATCAATGTTATTATTCTTTAATTTCCACACTCTGTGGGGTCACCTTTCTTTAGAATGGGAAGAGATGTAGATCTCTTCCAGTCAGTTATATATATTGCAGTATCTCTATCTATATCTATCTATCTATCTATCTATCTATCTATCTATCTATCT
>NW_006399965.1:4826884-4831443 GCF_000299155.1 Elephantulus edwardii | reverse complement strand
TATCTATCTATCTATCATCTATCTATCATCTATCTATCTATCTATCTATCTATCTATCTATCTATCTATCTATCTATCATCTATCGTCATTATGTGCCATCAAATCCTAACTCACAGCTGACACTTCAGTGGGCTTCAGAGGCTGTAAATTGCACAGGAGATTAGCCATCATTCTCACAAAGAGCAGCTCATAGGTTCATCAACCTGTTTTTAGGCTGGCAATGCACTAGGCTTCCAGAGTCTCTCTGTCTCTCTCTGTGTTTACATGCACATTTAAACAGCTTGAATGGGAGACATTAAACATGTGGGTCTAACTGGTCAGAAATTAGTGCTAAAAATGATGCCATACACATAGTCTTCGTGGGGAGGCCAAACATAAATCAACTCCAACACTGTTTAATGCGTATCCAGCCTCATCTCTGTCGTGTACTCTTCCCTGGCTTGAGCAAGCTGGACCCGCCAACACTCCAGGGGGAGAAAAAAGAGAATATCTAACCTAAGCAAATTTCAGTTTCTATTTTATAAGCAAAGGGCATTAATGTTGCATGACAAAGATTTCTTTCACTCTAGATCACTATGCTCCTCACCTTTACAGATTTATAAACTCCACATGATTTTATGATCACAATCTTTGACCCCAGGCTCCCTTGATCCGCTTTTATTAATATTGATCTGTCTGCAGATGCTTGTATTTATCTGTGACCTTAGAAAAATGGCCGTTTCACGTGGTTTAACTACATTCACCTGCTTACGGAGCTACAGTGGCCACAGGCATTTCCCAATCACTACTCAGAGCTTATCTAACAAGCATAGCTTGTTCTCTTTTAAGTACTTCTGCATGTGTAACTTCTCTCACTCTACTGATGAATCCTTGTGTTTTGTGGGCTACTCACTGAAAGGTTGGCACTTTGAACTCCGTCAGCGGGCACTCTGGATGAGAAACATGAGGCAGTTTCCTTTTGTAAATATTTACAACCTCAGAGGGTTGCCCAGGGCTCATTTCATTTTGATGGCTGTGAGTTTAATTTTGTTCTTAATGGATATAACAACTTCTTTGATGCAAAAAAAAATGACCTCGGAGGTTGATTTTTTTAAAGGATGATGGGATGACATCAGTGCTGTGTCAGATTGATGTGAGTATGAGTGATTCTAACACTGTCCTTGCTCTATCCACTAAAAGGCTACATGTCTGAGAGTTTGAACCAACCAGCGGGTCTGCCGGAGGAAGATGAACTGTCCTTTCCTTTTGCAACTTAACAGCCGTGGAGATCTGATGGAGGATCACCGTGAGTTCGAACCACATCAATGGCAGTGAGTGAGTACTTGATGGTGTGGCTTCAGGAAAACCATGTAACTTCTCACAGTCTCAGTTTCTTCATCTATTAAGTGGGAGTAATTTATCTCATCCAGAAGTTGTCCTAAGTCTTGGGTAAGATAATGCATTTACAGTCTTAGAAGGGAGCCTGACGTAGAGGAAGTATGGAATCAAAGTTGGCTACTGCCTTCCTTGTCGTTGTGTTTGGATTCTATGGAGTCTGTATTGAGTATAAATGTGTCATAGGGCTTCCGGGCTGTCATCTTTAGGAAAAGAAATCTCCAGAATTTTCTCCTATGAATCCACCAGAGGAATTCAAACTGACAACTTTTCTTTTCACGATTGAATGCTTAAGTGTTTATATCAACAGGGCTCCCTAATGGCACTTAGAACTGTTTAATGTGAAAACTCTCATATTAAAAGGTGTAGTTCACGGTTTGAAACTAGAATAGAAAATGGAATTTGTATTGGAGGGGTTGAACTTCCTTTTGTTCAGGATGGGTCCGTACCGGTTGAAAGTAGGAATAGTCCATATTGCTTCTGAAATGCTACAGATGGAGATTTTACGTGTTTTGGTTAACAAGAATAGTTTTGCTCACAAAACAGGGCCCTTGCAAAAATAGGGGAATGTATGAACATGACAGGATAGACCTGTGTGCGTGTTTTTCAGTTGTGGGTTTATAATGGACCAGCTCTGAAAATGAGTCTCTGTGATCTAGTCATTGTGTGCTCTATCCAAACGATACCGTAAAAGATGATAATCAGAGACCCCATTTCTTCATTAATCCTTGTGCGTATCTTTTTTTCTGTCATGTGTACATTATTCCTTTATTGATTTTATTATATAAATTTGTCAAATCTCACAAAGTTTTATCTATAACAGGAATAATGTGATCACATATATCTAATAATTAAGTCTGCAATGGACCCACAACTGGCATAATATGATCATGTGTTGTTGTTTTTCTTGTTAGGTGCCACTGAGCATGACTCATAGTGACTCTATGAATAACACACTTGCACCCTGCCCTACTCTGCCTACTTACCGCCTCTGACACCCTTGCACCCATTACTTCAGTCACTTTGTCAATCCATCTCGTCTGCCTTTCTTTCACTGAGGCTCCCTCTTTCCAAGAATGATGTCCCTCTCCAAGGAACAGATTCTCCTTGCAACGTGTCCAAAATATGAGAGATCTGTCATCTTTGCTTCCAAGCAGCGTTCTGCCTGCATTTTCACCAAGATAGACCTGCTTGGTTTTTTTTAAGTCCGTGGGACTTCTCCAGTATTACAGCTCTCCACACAGTATTATTCTCTAGCACCACAACTCAAAGTCATCAATTCTTTTGTCAATCTTATTTATTGTTCAGCTCTCAGATGTGTAACAGGTGATTGAAAAGATCATGGCCTGAATCAGGTGCGCCTTAGTCTTCAAGCTGGTATCACTGCCCTTAAGAATTTTGGAGAGGTCTCTGACAGAGGACTTGCTCAATACAGTATGTTCTCCTGATTTCTTGATTGCTCGTACATATCAAGGGTGTTGATTGTTGATACTTGTAAGAAGAAATACTTGACAACTTTAATTTCTTTTCCCATCTATCATGGTGTTATCTGTTGGCCCCATGGTGAGGACCTTTGTTTTCTTGATGTTTCTGTGTTCTTGATCTTCTGCTGCAAACATTTCAAGTTCTCCTCATTTTATGCAAGAAAAGTTGTTGGAATCTGCATAAGGTAGGTTGTTGACGAGTCTTCCTTCAATCCTGATGCCCAGTTCCTCTTCATAGAGTCTAGCTTCATGAATGATTTGCTCAGCATACATATTGAATAGGTATGGAGAAACCACACATCCCTAATTTGCACCCTGTAACTAACAATTATGCTTGCAATCGGTAATGAATATAAAACAAAACTCATACAACATAGCTAATATGTAACTGAGCTCAAAGCCATTGATCTATAACAAACTCACAGCTGATCCTTCCACTCCACTGGATTTCTGAGACTGTAAGTTGACCAAGAGGAGACTGATCATTTTTTTCCCTTGGAAATACTGGTTGATTCAAACTTCAACCTTTAGATTATCAGTTTCCGCAAAATACATCTAAATCACTATTATTGGTTTAATTATATTTATAGTGTTCAAGTTAGAAATGGTCATAGTTAATACATGAACTTTAGAGACACTTTCAAATCTCATCTTAATCATTTTGGGCCAAGTAACATTTTTCCTTTCTCATAAATTGAGGATTGCAACCTGCCATATTTATAGAAATGTTTTTTTTGGTTTTGGGGATTTTTTTAATAGAATTTTTTTTATGAGTAATGGGATTCTATATGAAATGCACTAGGAACAGTGCTTGGTACAAAAGAAAATGTATACAATTATTTTTATTACTATAGCATTTTGCAGAGAGATTTAGAGAAGTTAGAGAAGTATCAGACATACCAGCAAGTTAAAGCTATATCCCTTATTGTGGAGTTAACTTTAGTGTCAGTGTTGTCCTTGCCTTTCTCACATGCATCTTTACCCACTTATTTCCTTGCTACACCATCTACCAGGATACCCATCCACTTCTACCTCCTCCCTTCATATCTATCTCCCTTTGACTAGCCCTCCATCTAATAACATATATGAAGCTTCCTTGGCTTCTGTGATTCCTGTATCCCCTCTCTGAGCGGCCTGCTGAACATTCACATTAAGACAGACTAGAAAGAAGGATTGGCCATCCACTTCTGAAATATCAGGCCTCTGAAAACCCTATGTACAACAGAACACATTTAGATTACAGAAAAGGCAAAGGAGGTTGAGTTTTCAAGTGTGGAAATACAAAGGAAGAGGAAGAGTTGTAAGCAGACACTGGTGATTGGGACATGGAAAGTGAGAACCATGAATGTAGGAAAATTAGATATTGTTAAGGAAGAAATGGAACACATAAATATTGACATACTAGGCATTGGTGAGATGAGATGGACTGGCATGGGGCATTTTGAGTCGGATGATCATATGATATATTAATCTGGAGATGAAAAGGTGAGGAAAATTGGAGTTGCTTTCATAGTTAAAGTCATTGCTAGATCCATCTTGAAGTACAATATTTTCACTGACAGGATAATATCTATACGCATACAAGGAAGTCCAATGAATAACACTATCATTCAAATATATGCACCAACAACCAGAGCCAAGGAAGAGGAGATAGAAGATTTTTACCAACTTTTACAATCGGAGATTGATCGAACATGCAA
>NW_006399965.1:4777345-4824749 GCF_000299155.1 Elephantulus edwardii | reverse complement strand
AGAGACCGGTCCTTGGAGAAGGACATCATGCTTGGGAGGGTGGAGGGACGGCACAGGAGGGGAAGGCCCTCTATGAGGTGGATTGATTCAGTGACTAGGATAATTGGGATGGGAGTGTCAGAGACAGTGCAATTGGCACAGGACAGAGCAGAGTTTAGGTCTATTGTACATAGGGTCACTATGAGTCACAAGTGACTCGACGGCACATAACAACAACAACACAATAGCATTTTGCTGTCGTTATACGCCATCAAGTCTCCTGCAACTCATAGCAACCAATAGTTCTAAACCCTGCTTTATCCTGAGCCAGTCTCGCTGTCAATGACGTAGCTACCCTCATTTCCCCAGTTACTGTGTCAATCCATCTCATTCGGGGTTTTCCTCTCCTGCGCTGTCCCTCCACCCATCCAAGTATGATGTCCTTCCCTAAAGACTGGTCCCTCCTGGCAACATGCCCAAAGTGTGTGAGATGGAGCTTCAAAATCCTTTCCTCCAAGAAACAATTTGCTTCCCCCTCTCCAGGACAGACCTGTCTGTGACAGTCCACGGTATGTTCAATACTCCTCTCCAGCAGCACATAAAGGTGTAGACATGCACTGAAACTTCCTTAATCTAGGAGACAGACAGAGAACTAACAGGAGAGCATCAATTGTAAATTTATTGTTCTGTGAAATTGAACAAAACAGCCGCAAAGAAATGGCATTAACACAGATAGAATTTGAGATATAAGACAGTGTGGGAGACCAGAGGGAGGCTTCTTTGTCTGTGGAACAAGACAAATATTGAGGTGAGAAGTGTCTTCAGGCACTTACCTGAGTAGGTAGGTTTGTGTGGCCCATAGAATTAAAGCTGAATGCCTTCGAAAACTTAATTAGCACAGCCAACAGCTAAGAGCTTTCTTTGTAACAATCATCTGAGTAGGACAGAGGCCAGGCCAAGGGACTGAGGGCCGGAAAGTCCTGCGTTGGAGTATGTCTGAGGAGACTCTGCTAACCTGCTGTAAGAACAGTGCCCTGAGCGTTTCTGAACCCAGGTTGCTGTTTCCTGTTACTCTGATAAACCTCCTAACTATGAGTGTGGTTTGTGACCTCTCTGTTGCTGTTGCCATGAATTCTGGAAACTTGCAGAGAGGTACAGTGTCTTGGGAGAGAGCCTTGGTGCCAGAAGTGCTAAAAAGTTTGCGATGTGTCTGACATCTGTATTACAGGAATCAGCCTTGGGCTGTTGATGCTCATGGCTATCTTTCTCTCCAGAAGGTAGAGGAGGCCAGTCACCGTCCTCATGTCATTTAGTTTTATAGTTGTTCATGCTGACACATTCGATTCTGATGTTACATTTACTTCAAGATTTGAAAATGTGGTTTGCACTACACTGTCTTTCTTCTTTTTATTTTCAAATTGTGTTGGATTTCTATTGTTAAGTAAATTAGAGGTGTCTTTTGAGTCTTGTATCTTTAAGGTATCTTTAAGTTTTGTCTCTGGGTTATGTATTCTTTTGGGTTACATTATGTCCGCATTTTGTAATTTCCCAGAGCAAAGAATGGTCTCAGGAACCAAAGTCTCTCTTCAATTCCTTTTCACTTATATATTGTTGTCTTCTTTCAGTCATTCTCCAGGCTTTATTTTGGCAAAAGAACATTGACAGCTGCTTTATTACATTTGAGCACTATAGATATAAATTCCCTGTTCAGCTTCATATCTGAAGAGCTTTCTTTTCATGGCAGATAATAGTGAAGGCTGTTGGACCAACATGAAAAGGTACTCAAAATTTAGTTCTGTTATGACAAACTTGGCTACTGCTTTAATGAATGATGTTTTGAAAATCTTCAAATAGGCCGCGATTCTGTTTTGAAGAAATTCCTGGTAAAACAAAGAAGCAAATAACACATGCACGAGTGTGCCCCCACACACATATGTACAAATAAGCACACATAAAGGATAATTTTCATATAATCCTTGGCCAAAACAAGAAAAAGATGCATACCATCTCAATAAAATGTTGAAATTAATTTAATATCTTTTTTCCAAATTCTTTCCAAAAGTATGACTTGTGAGTTTTGCTATTTTGAGATGTACTTCTCCACACGCTGTTGTTGTTAGGTGCCACTGGGTCAGCTATGACTTACAGTGACCTATGAGCAGTCTCATGCCATACTCCTCTCTGATATACATGTGACCATTGTGACAGTCACTGTGCAAATCTATCTCATTGAGGGTCTTCCTACCTTTCATTGACCCTCCACCTTTTTAAGCATTACGTTTTGTTTCCCCCCCAAGAAGTGGCCCCTCTTTACAACAAACCCTTTGAGACAAAACTTTATCATCCTTGCTTCCAAGGAGCAACCTAGTTCCACTTTCTCTTAGATATATTTTTTCTTTTGTCTGTCCATGGGGTAGTCAATTCTCTTCTCCAACACCACAGTTCAAAGACTAAATTCTTCTGTCATCCTTAGTCACTGTCCAACTCTCAGATGTATAACATGGGATTGAAAAGACCATGACTTAAATCAAATGAATCTTAGCCTTTAAGTTGACATCATTGATCCTCAATGCTTTTGCGACATCATTATCCAATGGAGGGTTAGTTATGAGTTGGTCCTAACCCCATGACACAAAGACTAGTTGATTGAGAGGTTGAGAACCTACTTTTTCTTTGAGATGTTTTAGGTGAAATGAAGCATATTTATCAAGAAAGGAATGCACAATATATTTTAACATTTCTATAACTTAAATATTTCAACATGTAACTTGACCTCAATTTATATTTTCTAAAAAATTAAGTTTTGTTTTATATTAGTTTGATACAATATTTGTATGCATTGTGTTTCACACATTCCCTCCACTGCAAGAAAAGAGAGTGAAAACAAAGATTACTGAGAAAAAACCATTTGGCAATGATGTCTCAGACAGGGATCTCATAATTAAAGTTTACAGAATGCTACAGGGCCTCAACTAAAAAAAAAAATAAA
This sequence comes from Elephantulus edwardii, assembly GCF_000299155.1. Lineage (NCBI taxonomy): Eukaryota > Metazoa > Chordata > Mammalia > Macroscelidea > Macroscelididae > Elephantulus > Elephantulus edwardii. The sequence goes on along the minus strand of NW_006399965.1, from coordinate 4,821,781 downwards.
ACTAGTAACTCAATCACAAAATTGTCAAAAGACATGGAATGACTTTTCACAAAGGAAAAAGCTCAGACTAAAGACACATGAAGAAATGCTCAAAATCGCTGACCATCAGAGAAATGTGAATCAAAGCTGCAGTGAGATACTATTTCATCCCAGTAGTAGTGGTAAAGTTTAACAGGACAGCAAGCAATAAATTGGAGAGGGTGTGGGGAGATGAGAACTCTCATATACTGTTGGTGGGATTGAAAAATGGTACAACTGCTCTGGAAAGCAGTTTGGTGTTTCCTCAAAAAGCTGAAAATAGAGACTCCATATGACCCAGTCATTTCATTGTTAGGAATATACTCCAAGGAAAATAGAACTGAGACACAAAGATTTGTACACTGATAGCAGTGTTAATTCACAAGAGCAAAAACATGGAAACAGCCCAAATGTCCACTAACAAAGTTAAGAACTGAGAAATTGTGGTATATCGATTGGTAAATTTTGTACTATTTTACAATAGTTTAATTCTTTAAGGACAAGGAACTGAGTTATACTTAAAATGAAACTAACTCCATTTATGTTAAAAATGAATTGTAATTCTAGTTAAAACTAAATTTACTCTAGCCATCATGTAGTTAATCTATTCATTCATGGTCCTCTGATAGGTTTTTAGAGGCTGTAAGTCATGTGGGAGGAGAGATTGCTTACCTATCTCCTGCAAAGCAGCTAGTTGAATTAGAACCACCTGCGTTTGGTTTGGCAACACAACTCTTTACCTTCTATGCATTTAATTTGCTGTACATAAAATTTGAAAAGGAGACATTTCACAAGAAATGGCATGCTGCATCTGTACTTTGGTTTCATTAAAAGGATAAACAGAGGTTCTTGTTCCTAAAGAGATTGCAGTAGGACTTGAAAGAAACTTCCCTGATAAGATTCTCCTTTATTATTGTTGTGTAGTTAAAGTTGGAGAATGAATAGGGATGCTAGAAAGAGAATTGATGCCTTTGAGCTGTGGTGCTGGAGAAGAGTGTTGAATATACCATGGATTGCTAAGAAAATGAACAGGTTTGTCCTGGGGAAAGTAAAAAGCAGAATGTACTCTGGAGTCAAGGATTCTGAAGCTTCATCTGACATAATTTGGGCATGTTGCAAGGAGGGACTGGTCCTTGGAGAGGGACATCATGTTTGGGAGAGTGGAGGGGCGGCGAAGGAGAGGAAGACCCTCAATGAGATGGATAGATTCTGTGAGTTGAGTGGTGGAAATGAGTGTGTTTGAGACGGCGAGGTTGGCACAGGATAGAACGGCATTTAGGGCTCTTGTACATAGGGTCACTATGAGTCACAAACGACTCAATGGCACATAACAACAACAATAGTTAAAACTAAAGGTTTGGAACAAAATTCAGTAAATGTCTATTGAGAATCTCTGTGATGATTCACTGAGATGAGTGCTGCTGACCCAAAGACCATTCCTCACTGGTGTTTGAATCCAACCCAGTGTCTCCGGGAGAGAATGAGCATTCTCCTCCTATGGGATTTATAACCTCAGAAACCCACAGAAGTGCCAGAAGCTGGTTCTGCCTCCATGGCCATGGATTGGATTGGTAAAGAACTTTAGTGTTTACTTTTTTCCCCTTTTCTTAGAGACCTTTTAGGTGAAGGGAAGCATATAAACACAGACTTCTCAGAGAAGAACTGTGATAGAGAACCAAGTACAATTGCTGTAGTCGAATTGGAAAGGGTAGTCAGATTCTGAGTTCTAGGGGGGGTGTCTCTGTAAGCTGCAGGACCATCTATGGATGTGTATTGGTCAGGAGTGGTGAGGGCATGACTCTGGAGTTCTGACCAGAAGTCTGGAAAGTCTATGGGATGAAAGAAAAGTGTTTCAGAGATTCCTTTTCAGAAGGAGCAAGTCTGTCTGCACTTGAGCGATGTAAAAATAGAAGAGGTTATGTAAGTGCCATAATGAATAATCAGTGGCTTGCTATGATATTCCCTCCACTGCAAGACCGCCCCAACCACTCAGCCTTGCAGGGAACTGACTGCTAATTTCTATTTCTCTTTTCCACTAACAACTTGATTAGCTCTTTTGGCCCTGAGGAGTCACTGGCAAAGTTTTCACTCTGAGCGTTGTTACTTTCCTGTGACTCAAAAATATGGGGCTCAAGTTATCTTGACCACCTTTCACCTAATAGCCACAGTTTGTAAAAATCCTTTTTTGCCCCCAGCTGCTGCTCAGAACAAGAACACAAAATACAGACATTTTTGCCAGCAACCCACTTCTTGCAGAAATTGGGAGGAAGCCAAAAGAAAATCAATTGCAATTATTCCGAAGCGAAGTTGCACACTGTTCCCAAGTTAGTACCTATGGGATCCCTGTGAGCACTGACAGTATCTTACTCACCTCCAATTCTGTCAGTGCCTAGCAGCGAGGCTGGCTACTAGCACGAGATAAATGAGTGTCAAGTGGAGGGATAAATGTTAACATCTCTGCTGGGAAATCTAATCATCTGTCCTGCCACTTATCAAATGTATTTTCTGTAATTTGCCCCTTCTGCCCATGGAAGTAGAAGTCTCTGCAGGGCCTTATTAATGTACGTTGTTATTGTTAGGTACTGTCGAGTCAGAACCGACTCATAGCTGACCCTCCAACAGATTTACAAAGGCTAGAAATGGACACAGCGCAGCTGGAGGATTCAAATGACTTACCTTTGAGTGGGCTGTGCCACTCTGCCACTGAGTTATCAGAGCTCCCTTATTAATGTATAAAATATTCTTGATTTTTAGAGTGTTCTGCAAAGTAAAAGTTAGAACAAAATATGTGTTCCAAGACTTGACTTCAACTTTCAGATTTCTACACCGCTTACCACTGAAATGTACTAAGGTGGCTGGATGTTTTGCGAGAAGATTAATTCTCTCCAAGGAAGTTGCTAAGGGTCACAGAACATTTCCTTGCTTAATATTCTCAAATATCTCTTGAGGGCAAACCTTAGAATATTAACATGAGAGACATTCAAACCCATGTGTCAAAGAAGGACCTCATTATGAGCAATTGCCACTTTAACGGGTGTTGTAGCTACCTTGGGAAAAACCTTGAATAATTCAGAAAGCTCAGAAGAAGACGAGAGAAATACACTGAGTACCAAAAAGGATTGATTGGTATAGAACCATTGCAGAAGGTTCCACGTGGTTAGGAACCAATCTTGATGAAGGAAGAAGTTCAAGCTGCATTGAAGGCATTGGCTAATGATGTTGTTGTTGTTATGTGCCGTCGAGTAGCTTATGATTCATAGTGACCCTATGTACAAGCCCTGCTCTGTCTTGTGCCAATGTCACTGTCTCCGCACACCCACCCCAATGACCCCAGTCACTAACTCAATCCACCTCATAGAGGGCCTTCCCCTCCTGTGCTGTCCCTCCACCCTCCCAAGCATGATGTCCTTCTCCAAGGACCCATCCCTCCTGGCAACATGTCCAAAATATGTCAGATAAAGCCTCAGAGTCCTTGCCTCCAAGGAGCCACCCGGTTTAACCCTTTCTAGGATGAACCTGTTCTTTTTCTTAGCAGTCCATGGTACTCTCAATACTGTTCTCCAGCACCACAGCTCAAAGACAAATTCTCCTTCTGTCCTCCCTAGTTAATAATAATAATAATAATAATAATGCCTCAGAAGGTGATGAAATACCAGATTCCATGTTTCAGCAAACAGATGCATCCCTGGATGTGCTCACTAAGCTAGAAAGTTTGAAAGAAAGTAATCTGGCCACTAAACAAGTGGAGATAATATTTTTTCCAATTCCCAAAAAGACAACCTGACAGAACATGAGAATTCTTGAACAATATTATTAATAATAGCATATAGTAGTAAAATCTTGATAAAGATTATTTAAAATTACTAGGACTGAAAACTGCCAGAGACTCAGGTTAGATTTAGAAGAGGTTGTGGGAACAGAGATATTATTTCTGATAGCAAATGGACCTTGACTGAAAGCAGGAAGTACTATAAAAAGGTCTACTTGTGTTTTCTTTACTATGCAAAGGCATTTGACTCTGTGGATCAAAATATATTGTGGATAACTTTGAGAGGAATGAGAATTCTAGAATACTTAATTGTACTCTTGGAAAACCTATACCTAGATCATGAAAATATTTTCCAAACGGAACAAGGGAACACTGCAAGGTTTAAAATGAAGAAAGGTATATATAAGGGTTGTACTCTTTCTCCATATATATTCAATATGTATACTGAACAAATAATTTGAGAAGCTGAACTTTATGAAGAAGAATGAGGCGTCAAGATCTGAAGAAGACTTATCAACAAACTTGGTCAATCAGCAGCCAGTAAATCAAAGACGTGTTTCATGGGCAACCTTTCCAAAGAGCAAGGATATCAATTTAAAGACTGTGGTGCTGCTGAGTTAAGCCATGGTCTTTTCAGTTACTTGCTATGCGTCTGAGAATTGGACAGGGAATCAGAGTTGTGAATCTGAGTGCATCTGAGAGTTGGACCATGACTTGAATCGGGTACACCTTTAACACTCTGGAGAGGTCCTTGACATTCCCAAGGCATCTCATCTGTTGATTTTTCTGACTGCTGGTGTCAATTATTTTGATTATGGATCTGAGCAAAGTGAAATTGTTAACAACTTCAATCTTTTCTCCATCTAGCATGATGCTGCCTACTGGCACTGTGATGAACTTTTCTTTTTTTTATGGCGTAAAGATGTAATCTGTATTAAAGGCTGTATAGCTTTGACTTTCTGCAGAGTCCTCTTCAGTTTCAGCAAACAACGTTGTCTCATTTGCATAATGCCGGTTGTTGAAGAGTCTTCCTCAAATCCTGATGCTATATTCTCCTTCATAAAGTCCAGCTTCTAAAATGATCTGTTCAACATATTGATCGAGAAGGTATGGAGAAAGGACACATCTTTGACTCCTTTCTTGATTTTGAACCATGCAATATTGCCTTGCTCTCTCTGTTCACCAGTTTGTAAGTATAAGTTTCCTATGAGCACAATCAAGTGTTCTAGGATTCCCATTTTTCTCAATAGTAGTCTCTGTTTGTTGAGATCGCATAGTCAAATGCTTTTACATAGTTGATAAAACACACACATTTTTTTTCTGGCAAACTTTAATTTCAGCCAAAATCCATCTGATATTAGCAATGATATCCTTAGTGCCACAACCTCTTCTAAACCCAACTTATGTTTCTAGTACTTCTTTGCTGAGAACATGTAGGTACAGGTAGTGAGTCTTTTCAATGAGACTGAAGGATTATCTTCTAAGATCATTTTCATATATTGACCTGGAACTCCAAGAGTGTCTTTGACCATAGAACATTTTTCTGCCTCAAACTCTCTGCTAGTTAAACATCATTAACTAGAGATGTGCTGTAAATGTGAAGATTCGTGGTGGCTAATTGTCACAGCAGATATCTTATTTAACTCCTGGAGATTTTGGTATATCTTGTTTACTAACTTGTGCACATCAGAGGATATGCACTGTATTTTATTCAGGACTTTTGCCCTTTTTATATTTCTGGAAATGGATCTAGACTTTTTGTTTTGTAAGTAAATACTTTAACATTTCCTATTTGTGGCATTCGTTTCATATTAGAGATGCCCCCCATGGTATAACCCATAGTGTGCTGTACAGCTACCCAAAAGCTCACATGCTTCCAGTACTTGGAATCCACCAGTGTCCAATGGAAAAAGATGGGCAGTTGCTGCCAGTTAAGATTTACAGCCTCAGAAACCTTGTGGAATACCAGTAGGGGTTTGTGTTCATACTTGTAGTATGTTGTTGTTGTTGTTAGGTGCCATCGAGTCGTTTGCTACTCATAGCGACCCTATGTTCAACAGCCCTAAACCCTGCTCTATCCTGTGCCAGTCGCATTGCCTCTGACACACCCATCCCGATTACCCCAGTCACTGAATCAATCCACCTCATAGAGGGTCTTCCCCTCCTGCGCTGTCCCTCCACTCTCCCCAGCATGATGTCCCTCTCTAAGGACCTGTCTCTCCTTACAACATGTCCAAAGTATGTCAGACGAAGCCCCAGAATCCTTGCCTCCAAGGAGCAGCTTGGTTTAATCCTCTCTACAATGAATATTATAAAATATTTAAAACATTTTATGAATGCTACACACTATCCAAATTGAGAGAGACAGAGAATAGATCCATCTCAAAAGAAGTGACTGAGCAGATAATAAAAAGACCAACCCCTAAAAAAAGTTCATCCCCAGCTGGCTTCACAGGTGAATTACACCAAACATTTAGAGATGGACTATCACCAATTTTACTTAAATTATTGAATTTTTTTAAAAATATGTAGCATTCCCAGAGTCATTCTAGGAAGCAAGCATAACTCTAATACCAAATTTAGGCAAGCACATCACAAAATAAGAAAACTACAGATGAACATAGATGCAAAATTCTTAATAAAATCCTAACAGCATATCAAATCCAACAGCATGTCAAAATAATAAAATCCAACGGTATATAAAGAAATAACTCGCCATGGCCAAACAGGATGCATAACAGGGATGCTATAACGCAGGAAAAACAATTAATCATGTCAACAAAGCAAAGGATAAGAGCCACATGATCCTATCAATTGATACAGAAAAGGTGATTGACAAAACCCAATAGTTCTTCCTGATTAAAACACTCAACAGAACAGGAGTAGAAGGGAGTTTCCTCAACACGTTAAAACTTTACATACTAAACCAAGAGCGAATATCATTCTCAATGGAGAAAAAAAAACAAAGGCATTTCCCTTATGAACAGGGCCCATGCAAGGATACTCACTATCATCACTTATAGCTAGTAATAAATTGGAAGTTTTAGCCAGATCAATAAGGCAAGAGAAGGACCTAAGAGGTATCCAAATTGTCAAAGAGGTGGTGAAACTGTCTCTATATGCAGATGATATGATAGTGTACACAGAAAAGAACTCTCAACCAAAAACATATTAAACCTTGAAGACAAATTTAGTAGAGTAGCCGGTTACAAGATAAATGTACATAAATCAGTCGGATTTCTCAACAGCAACAAACAAAGCACAGAAAAGTAAATTAAAAGCAGTATCATTTACATTGGCTGAACACAAGATGAAACACTTAGGAATAAACCTTACACAAAAGACCTTTATAAGGAAAACTAGAAAATAGTACTAAGAAGAAATAAGAGACCTAACTAAATGAAAAATATTAGTTGTTAATGGATAAAGAAACTCAGTATTGTGAAAATGACAATCCTCAACATTGTGAAGAGGCAATCTACAGGTTCAATGCAATCCAACACAGATACCAAGGTCATTCTTCGAGGAGAGAGAAAAGGCAATCTCTACTTTCACTTGGAAAGGAAAGAGACCCAGAATAAACACAGCTTTTCTGAAAAATGAAACAAAAATGAAGTGGAGGCATCTTACTCCCTTATCTCAAAACCATCTCACAGGCATAATAATCAAAACAGCACAGTATTAGTGTAACAACAAATAGAGCAATGGAATAGAATTGAGAACCCAGAAATCAACCCATCTCCTGATGGTCAACTGACAGGAAACAAAAACCATTAAGTGAGGAAACAAAAGCCATATTAATAAATGATGTTGTTAAAACCATTTTTGACATGGGCAACCACTTGCAGACAATTGAAACAGGACCCATATCTCACACCACACACAAAAACCAACTCAAAACAGATTAGAAACCCAGCGGTAAACCCCAAAACTATTAGGGTCATAAGAGACAAAATGGTAACAAATTTAGAAGCCATAGCCCACAGTATAAATGTTGTTGTTGTTTTGTGCCATTGAGTTGCCTGCAATCCATAATGACCCTGTGTACAGCAGCTCTTAAGCCTGCCCTGTACTGAGCCAGTCTCACTAATTGTGACACATCAACCTCCATTGGCCCAGATACAGTATCAAGTCATCTTGTTCGGAGTCTTCCTTTCCTGTGCTGTCCCTCTACCCTTCCAAGCATGATGTCCTTCTCCAAGGATTGACCTCTCCTGGATACATGCCCAAATTATGTAAGACAGAGCTTTAAAATCCTAGCCCCCAAGGAGAAACTCAGTTTCACCTTCTCCAAGACAGATCTATTTGTTTTCTTGGCAATCATGGTATGTTTAAAACTCTTCTCCAGCACCACAATTCGAAGGCCTCAATTAGTCTTCTGTTATCATTAGTCATTGTCCAGCTCTCTGATGCATAGCAACATCAGCTCAAAACAAAACAAAACAAAACAAAACAAAACAGAACAAAAACCAAACCCAATAAAGAGAGGATAAAATTGAAAAATGAGGCCTTTTTAAAAATGTGTGCATCAAAAACCTTCTTCAACAGGGTAAAAAGAAAGTCCACAGATTGGGGGAAAATACATTTGGTAATGATATTTCAGATAATGATCTCATAACTAAAATTTACAGAGTACTACATTTGTTGCAGAAGTCAGCCTTCAATATTTGAAGCTCATCATCAAGAAAACAAAGATTCTAACTTCTGGGCCATTTACCAGCATCATGATAGATGGGGAAGAGATTGAGATTGTTAACAGCTTCAGCTTGTTTGGCTCCACAATCAACACTCTTGGTAATAGCAGACAGGAAATCAAAGGACAACTTGCATTGGGAAAGTGGGTTGTCAGGAACCTCTCTCCAGAGTACTGCAGAACAATGATGTCAGTATGGAGACTAACGTGTGCCTGATCCAGGCTTTGGTCTTTGTAATTACTTGCTATCCATCAGAGCTGGACAATGACTAAAGATTGTAGAAGAAGAATTGATGCCTTTGAGCTGTGGTTCTGGAGAAAAGTATTGAATATAATATGAACTGCTAGGAGAACAAAGAATCTTGCTTTGAAGAGGGTGAAACCAGGCTATTCCTTGGAGCCAAGGATTTTGAAATTTTATTTGACATATTTTGGGCATGTAACAAGGAGGGACCAGTCCTTGGAAAGGGACATCATGCTTGGAATACTGGAGGGACAGCACGAGAGAAGATGACCCTGGATGAGATGAATTGACTCAGTGACTGTAGTAATGGGAGTAGGTGTGTCAGAGACAATGAAAATTGGCTCAAGACCTATTATTTAAAATCTAAAAACAAGGTTTGAGTGGAGGACTGTGGAACAATCCAATAAGAAAAATATCTTAAATTCGGTTATGGTTGGGTTTCTTTTGGCTAAATATCTCGTCTGACTGCTAATCAGGTTTGTTGTTTTTTGTGTTTTGGTTTTTTTTTAAACTTGATTTTGTTCCATATAATTAAATGAAGTACTCTCTTTCCTGATGGAAAGGAGATGGGTTTATTGGCCAATAGAAATAAAGCCCAGTTGGAAATTACATTTCTCCTTGTGAATTAAGATACTATTATTCTGATTCTAAATATCTTATTTAGGAGTAGAGTAAGGCATGGATTTTGAGGTTCTATGTCACGTACTTTGGGTATGTGGCCGGGAGGTGTAAGGTCACTGAGGAAGGACAGAACGCAGTGCTGGCAAAGAAAGATAGTTTATTAAGGAGAAACTGCTGGGCTGGCTCTCAAGCAGAAGACCAACCACCACTAAGAGTTAGAGGGGGATTTTATACTTTTTTCCATGGGAACTGGGGAAGAGAATGCATATGGATGCTTCCTTCAAGACAGTGACGTGGGCTGGGGTCTCAGATAACTATTCCTGGGAAAATGCGGGTAGGGTAGCTTCACAGAGAAAAAAAGCACAACTGCTGTTTCCTGTTATTGGGTTCTCTCAGTAGCCATTCTGGGAGAGGAAGGAGAGGTCTCTGCAGTCCTAATATTTAATAGGAGGGACCAGTCTTTGGAGAAGGATATCATGTTTGGAAGGGTGGAGGGACAGCGCAGGAGATGAAGACCCTGGAAAAGATGGATTGACTGAGTGTTTGGTGTATTGGGAGTAGGTGTGTTGGAAATAGCCAGAAAGGCTCAGACTAGAGCAGGGTTCAGTGCTATTGTGCGTAGGGTCACTATAAGTTGTAGTCAGATCGGTGGCACATAACAACACTCATTACCTAACATGGGAGGGACTGGAGAGCATTATGCTAAGTGAACTAACTCAGTCCCATAAAGACAATTACTGGATAAAACCATTATTGTAGAATGCGTATGAGGATCCAAGATGGGGTTGGGTTGGGGCAGAGGGATGAGGATAGGCAGGGGATGAAGGGGAGTTAATCAAAGGGTCACACAATTTAATGGGGTATTGGGTGGGAATGAAGAAAATGGGAAGGACCCAGTGTGAAAAAAATGTATACGGACTTGGTAAATAAACCAGTATTAAAAAAAATAAAAGAAGTAAGAACAAGTCAATTTGACAGATTGTGTGCAGCCTTTATTAGTTTGTCAAATCAAAGATGAGTTCACAAAACTGCCATCAAGACTCTGGATGAAAAGATGATAAAACTCATACTGACAGTCCCACTGCTTTGTTAATTGTATTTCTACTTGTGGAGTTGTTTATTATTGTTGCTTTTAAATAAAATTTTTATTTCATACTTGTTATGCCTCAGAGTTGGACAATGACTAGAGAGGATAGAAGGAAAATTGATGCCTTTGAGCTGTGGTGCTGGAGAAGAGTATTGAATGTGCCATGGACTGCCAAGAAAACAAACAGATTCATCCTGGAGAGGGTTAAATCAGGCTACTCCTTGGAGGCAAGGATTCTGGGGCTTCGTCTGACATACTTTGGACATGTTGTAAGGAGGGACAGGTCCTTAGAGAGGGACATCATGCTTGGGAGGGTGGAGGGACAGCGCAGGAGGGGAAGACCCTCTATGAGGTGGATTGATTCAGTGGGGTAATCGGGATGAGTGTGTCAGAGGCAGTGCGATTAGCACAGGACAGAGCAGAGTTTAGGGCTGTTGTACATAGGGTCGTTATGAGTCGCAAATGACTCGACGGCACATAACAACAACAATAACAACTGGTTTAAAGTTTGTATACATTGTTTTTCACACTGGGTCTTTCCCATCTCTTTTACCCACCCTCAAAAAGTAAACAGACAAATGACAAAGCAAGAAACCTCAGAAAAATCCCAGTGATCCTTTTGTTGAATGTTATATGCTGAATCTGGATCAATCACTCAAAGTTGAACGATATAAACTTGGCATTGTTTATCCTGTTTTGTCACTTGACAGACATTTAATAAAATTTAAAACTCCCTTTGCCTTTATGCTTATGTGAATATGCCAAAGCTGCAATCCTGGGTGCTAAAAATACAAACTTTTAAAATGTGAATGTGTACAGCAATAAAATGGCTGAAATTCATAAAATTCTTTCTTGAATGTTTATTGTTAGCTTTGAGCCCTGCATCTCACTTTTTAATTTAAATCCAACTAAGCTCGTCTTTTGAACTGAATTATGATTTCAGCTAATTAAAGAAGTGTCTTTAGTGCTGTGCTTTTCCACCTGGACTGTGGATTAGAATTACTTTTTTAACCTTTCAAAGTCATTCTTGCTTAGGTCACACTCCAGGCCAATAAAAGAAAAAGAATTTGGTAGAAACACATTCTAAAGCTTCATGTGTTTTCTAGGCTTAGTCAAGGCTGAAACTCATGGGAGAAGAATGAAGTAACTGAGATTATCTCAGTCTTAGAATTGGACTGTAGTTGGGATGAACTAATTGGAAGAGTTCCTTCAGTAGAGGAATGTGGATAATTATAATATTAGAGCCCAGGTTCGAAGTCACTTGAAATGAAGAAAAATAATGGCAAACATCCTTTAATAATTGGAACATGAAAGGTATGTAGCTTGAATGTTGGAAAACTAGAAATTGTGCAAAAGGAAATGGAGCCCAAGAGCAACATTGTAGACTTTAGTGCGAAGAGATGGACTAGCTTTGTCCACTTTGAATCAGTACATCACATGGTATACTACGCTGGAATGAAAAACAGAAGGATGGTGTTGCGTTCAGAGTCAAAAGGTCATTTTCAAGTTCTATCCTGAAGTGCTTCAAGTCCTCCTCACTTTCAGCAAGCAAGCAAGGTTGTATATTCTGCACAACACAGGTTATTGATGAGTCTCACTCCAATTCTGATGCCACAGTCCTCTTCATAGAATCCAGCTTATTGGATACTTGGTTTAGCATACAGAATGAATAGGTATGGAGATAGACTACAACCCTGATGCACTCCCTTCTCAATTTTAAACCATACAGTGTTCCCTTCCGCTATTAACACAATAGCCTCCTGTTTCAGGTGTAAGTTCCACACAACCACAATTAAGTCCTCCGGGACTCCCATTCTTCTCAATGTCAGGCACAACTTGTTATGATTCACATAGTCAAATGCCTTTGCATAGTCAATAAAGCACTGAGAGACATTCTGTATTTTTTATTTTCAGCGAGGATCCATCTGGCATCAACAATGATACCCCTGGTGCCATGGCCTCTTCTAAATCCTGCTTGAACTGCTGGCCGTTCCCTATCTATGTACTGTTCTAGACATTTTAAAATGACCTTCAGCAGTATTTTGCTTGGAATGCAGCCTTTGGTATGTATTGCATTTCTACGTAAAAAAATAAACAAACACAAAAAAACCCACCCTCAATGTTTCTTATGATGGAGAGGAGATTAAAACTGTCAACAGCTTCATCTTGCTTGGGTACACAATTAATACCATTGATACCAACAGTCAGGAAATAAGGAGACACATTGCACTGGGAAAATCTGAAGTTAGGGATCTCTCCAAATTATAGAAGGAAAATTATGTCAGTTTGAGGACTAAGCTACATCTGATTTAGGCTGTCATCTATCTGATTAGTTGCTATGCATCTGAGAGCTGGACAATGAATAAGGATGACAGAGAAAAATTGACACATTTCAGTGGTGGTGTTGGAAAGAAGCATTGAACATCCCGTAGATGACCAGGAAAACAAACAAGCATGTCTTGGAGAGGGTGTAGCCAGAGTGCTCTTTGGAGGCAAGAATGATGAGGCTTTGCCTCACATACTTTGGGCAGCTTGCTAAGAGGGGCTATTCTTTAGAGAAGGACATGATGCTGGGATGGGTGAAGGGTCAGCAAAGGAGAGGAAGACCCTCAACCAGGTGGATTGACACGGTGACTACTGCAATGCGCTCTTGTGTGCCAGGAAGTGTGAAGGTGGCTCCGGACAGAACAGGGTTCAGATCTTTTGTTCATAGGGTTGTTATGAGTCATATGCAACTTGATGACACTTAATAACAACAATCCTGAAGTAATGTTGTGAGTGGTAGGATATTATCCATACGCATAAAAGGGAGACCTGTGAATATGACTATTATTCAAATATACCCTTCTACATCTAGAGCCAAAAAGGAAGAAATGGAAATTTTTTACCAAATCCTGCAGTCTGAAATTGTCAAAGCATACAATCAAGATGCATTAATAATAATTGGTGCCTGCAAGTAAAAGATTGGAAACAATGAAAAAGGAATAGTAGTCAGAAAATATGGGCTTGTTTATAGAAATGAGGCTGGAAATAGAATGATCAAATTTTGTATTTTCAATTCATTCATTGCAAATACCATTTTTAAAACAACACAAATAGTGATTTTACACATGGGTCTCACCTGCTGGGCTGCATGAGAATCAGATTGACTATATCTGTGGAAGAAATTCCTGAAGAAGTTCAAAATCAGAAGCCAAAACTAGGTCAGGTGTGGTCTGTGAGTCACACCATCAATTACTCACCTACCAGCTCAAAAATGAGGCTGAAGAAAATGAAAACAAGTCCACAAGAACCAAAATATGATCTTGAATCTATTCCATCTGAATTTCACAGGCATCTTAAGAAAAGATTTGAAGCACTGAGCACCAGTGGTCAAAGACCAGATGAGTTGAAGAAGGACATCAAGGATATCATCCAAAATGAATTAAAAGATCATTACAAAGACAGAGAAGAAAGAAAAAAAAAACACAAAATAAAAACAAAAGTGTGTCAGAATAAAATTGCACTAGAAAGTGGAGAAGCCAAAACAAAGGGAAAACATGCTGAAGTAAAAGCACTGAACACAAGATTTCAAAAGGCAATTGTTGTTGTTGTTATGTGCCGTCGAGTCGCCTGCGACTCATAGTGACCCTATGTACAACAGCCCTAAACTCCGCTCTGTCCTGTGCCAATCGCACTGTCTCTGACACTCCCATCCCAATTATCCCAGTCACTGAATCAATCCACCTCATAGAGGGTCTTCCCCTCCTGTGCTGTCCCTCCACCCTCACAGGCATGATGTCCCTCTCCAAGGACCGGTCTCTCCTCACAACATGTCCAAAGTATGTTAGATGGAGCCTCAGAATCCCTTTCCAGGACAAATCTGTTTGTTTTCCTAGCAGTCCATGGTATTCTCGATACTCTTCTCCAGCACCACAGCTCAAAGGCATCAATTCTCTTTCTATCTTCCTTGGTCATTGTCCAACTCTCTGATGCATAACAGGTGATTGCGAAGACCATGGCCTGTATCAGACGCACCTTAGTCTCCAAAGAGATACCATTGCTCTTCAGCACTTTGGAGAGGTCCCTAACAGCAGACCTTCCCATGGCAATGTGCCTTTTAATTTCCTGGCTGCTGGTGCCAAGACTGTTGACTGTGGAGCCAAGCAAACTAAAGCTGTGTACAATCTCAATCTCTTCACCATCCATCCTGATGCTGCCAATTGGTCCAGTGGTGAGAATATTTGTCTTCTTGACATTGAGCCTCAATCCATATCGTAGGCTGCAGTCCTTGACACTCTGCAGCAGGCACTTCAGGTCCTCCTCGGTTTCAGCAAGCAGGGTTGTGTCATCTGCATAACGCAGATTGTTGATAAATCGTCCACCAATCTTGACCCCACATTTCTCAAAGTAATATACTATAATCAATGCACAGATAGCTGGAATTGAAGAATAAAAAGGGAAGAACTTGTTTTGTATTTCTCAAGCTGTACTAGTAAAACAAATTAAACCTTGAATTGCAATATTGAAAGGTGCTATGGGCAATACATTGAATGGCCAGGAAGCATCAAAAGAAGATGCATGGAATACACAGAGTTGCTGTACCAAAAAGAATAGATTGACACTGAAAAGTTTTAGGAAGTACCATATAAGCTGGAGCCAATGCTAATGAAGGAGGAAGTATAAGTTGCGTTGAAGACATTGGCAAAAAATAAGGCCTAAGGAATCAGTAGGATACCAAATGACTTGTTTCAATGAACAGATATAGCCCTGGAAGTACTCACCAGGCTGTTCTAGGAAATTTGGAGGACAGTTGTCTGGCCAATGGATGGGAAGAGAGCCATATTTGTTCCCATTTCCAAGAAAGGTGATCCAACAGAATGTGGAAATTATCAAACAATTATCATCTATATCATGTGCAAGCAAGATACTACTGAACATCATTCAGAAATGGCTAGAAAAGTACATAGATAGGGAACTTCCAGAAGTTCAAGCAGAATTTAGAAAAGGCTGTGGCACCAGGGATATCGCTGCTCATGTCAGATGGATCCTGGTTGAAAGTAAAGAATACTAGAAGAATATCTACTTCTGCTTTATTGACTAGGCAAAGGCATTTGACACCACAAGTTGTGGCTAACATAGAGAAGAATGGGAATCCCCAAACACTTAATTGTGGTCATGCAAAACCTATATCTAGTCCAAGAGGCTGTTGTGTGAATAGGACAAGAGAATACTCTGTGGTTTAAAATTAGGAAAGATGTCAGGATTGTATCCTTTCTCCAAACATATTTAATCTCAATACTGAGAAGATGATTTGAGAATCAGGACCCCATGAAGAAGAATGTGGCATCAGGACGAGAGGAAGACTCCTCCATAACCTACGTTACGCAGATGACACACCTTGCTTGCTGAAAGTGAGTAGCCCTTGAAGCACTTGTTGGGGAAGATCAAAGTCTGACTGTAGACTTCAATATGGATTGCATCTCAATGTCAAGAAAATAAAAATTCTTATCATTGGACCAATAGGCAATGTCATGATAGCTGGGGGAAAGATTGAAACTGTCAACAACTTCATCCTACTTGGATCTACAATCAACACCTTTGGAACCAACAGTCAGGAAATCAGGAGACATATTGCATTTGGGAAAGTTTGCAGTTAGGAATCTTTCATTATTATTAAGCAGTAATGATGTCAGTTTGAGGACTAAGGTATATCTGATTCATGGCATGGTCTTTCTGATCACTTATTATGCATCTGAGAGCTGGACAATGAATAAGGATTACAGAGGAATTGTTGATGCCTTTGAGCTATGGTGTTGGAGATGAGTACTGAACATCCCATGGACTGCCAAAAGAACAACAACAACAACAAAAGATGCCTTGGGAAAAGTGCAAGCAGAGTGCTCTCTGGAGGCAAAGACAATAAAGCTTCACCTCACGTACTTTGGAGGGACTACTCATTGGGAAGGGAAATAAAACTCAGAAAGGCTAGAGGGTCAGTGACGGAGAGGAAGATTCTCAGTCAGGTGGCTTGAAAAGTGACTGCCACAATAGATCTGGCCTGTCAGGAAATGTAAGATGGCACAGGATAGGACAGTGCTCAAATCTTTTGTTCATAGAGTCAATATGGGTCGTACTCGACTCAACGGCACCTGGGCACCTAACCACCACCGTCACAACAGTTGGAAGAGTAAGCAAAGGGTCTGACAGGTGTGTTGTAAAACCATTTCTCTGCAAACTTGCAGATGACTCTTGCTGTTGTTGTTGTTATGTGCTGTCAAGTCACCTGCAAGTTACAGTGACCCTATGTACAACAGCCCTAAACCCTGCTCTATCCCATGCCAATCTTACTGTCTCAAACAAACCTATCCCAGTTACCCCAGTCACTGAATCAATCCATCTTGTTGAGGGTCTTCCTCTTCTGCACTGCCCCTCCACCCTCCCAAGCATGATGTCCCTCTCCAAGGACTGATCCCACCTGGCAAGACATCCAAAGTATGTTAGATGAAGCTTCAGAATCCTTGCCTCCAAGGAGCAGCCTGGCTTCACCCTCTCCAGGATGAATTTGTTTTTTTTTTCCTTGTCATTCACGGTATATTCAATATTCTTCTCCAGCACCACAGCTCAAAGGCATCAATTCTCCTCTATCATCCCTAGTCTTTCTCCAGCTTTCTGATGCATAGCAAGTAATTGAAAAGACTATGGTTTGCATCAGATGCACCTTCATTTCCAGACTGACATTGTTGCTCTTCAGTACTTTGGAGAGGTCTCTGACAGCAGAGTTGACCAATGCAATTCAGCTTTTAATTTCCTGGCTGCTGGTACCAAGGGTGTTAATTGTGGATCCAAGCAAACAGAAGCTGTTAACAATCTCAATCTCTTCACCATCTATCATGATGCTGCCAATCAGCCCAGTGGTGACTCTACTCCTTTTAACTCTCTTTGTACATATCATTGAAGTGTGCTCCAAAACTTTCATAACCCTTAATTAATACTTATTTTAACCTTACCCTTTTCACTCTTAGCAGATAATCATATCTCTACTTTAAAGAAAAAATGGCATTCAACATTTGGACAAAAGAAAAATCCCAAAAGAATGGAAATTGGCACATTAGAATTGAATACATCCTAGACTTCCCCCAAAATGAACACATCTGCACATTCCTCACACTTCCTGACACACAAGAGCCCATTATAGCAAGTTACTTCGTCAGACCGCCTAGTTAAGGGTCTTCCTCTCCTAAGCCAGTCCTCCACCCTTCCCAACATCACGTCTCTGTCCAAGGAATAGCTCCTCCAGGCAATATTTCCAAGGTATTTTAGGTGAAGCCTCATATCTTCGTTTTTCTTCAAACTCACTACTTCCCTACTGCCAGAGCCAATACTTTTGTTTTAATCCTTTCTCTTTCTCCAGAAATTTGTTCAAGTTAGTCTTCCATTCTCTTGCTTCTTCTCCCTGACCCTACCAGTTTTAGTACAGTGGTGTAACTCCCTCATTCTCTTCTCCTCCCTCCTATACCTCAATGTCCAGTCTATAATCATCTTGGCTTCCTCAGTAGTCAATTCTAATAGGGCCTCCACTCTCATATTTACCAAAAAAGAGTGACTTTAAAGCCATCAAAAATGTCAATGGTCAGTTATAATAATACCTCTTCTCTTCACCTTTCTAATCCTGTCATCTCTGAAGCTTTCCATTTCCTCAGCATTCTTTATATGCTCTTTATCCTGCCAAAAGTTTACTTCTCAATCAACTCCTTTCTCATTTGCTTCCTACCTCTTACGTTTTTTCATTTGCATACACTAGATCTTGAACTGTGTGAAATGTTACATCATTAACCAATCCCATTCCAGGATGTCTAATCCAAAACATACAAGCAAGCAAACAAACGAAACAAAAGCAACACAATGAAGAGATTTTCCTTTCCTTTGTTGTTTTGCAGTACAATTCCGCCAATCTCTCAGACTTTTGGTATTTTGCTTTTCATTCCATTGCATTCAATATACTTTAAAAATTTTCATTTGACTCTTCTTTAAACCACGTGAGACTTATTGGACATATTGTAAGGAGAGACCGGTCTTTGGAGAAGGACGTCATGCTTGGGAGAATGGAGGGACAGCGCAGGAGGGGAAGGCCCTCTATGAGGTGGATTGATTCAGTGACTGGATTAATCGGGATGGGAGTGTCAGAGACAGTGCGATTGGCACAGGACAGAGCAGAGTTTAGGGCTGTTGTACATAGTGTCGCTATGAGTCACAAACGACTTGATGGCACATAACAACAATAACAACATTGTTATATAACTTCAAGATAGAACCAGTTCATAGCTGACCCCGCCAGTTGGTTTTCAAAAGGAGTAGATCTCATGGGAAGATATTTGTTCTTTTTCTCCTGTAGACCAGCTGGTGTATTCAAACATTTAGATTGACTGTACAACTCCTTACTAAGCTAAGCTACCAGCACTCTCTGTAGATTGTTGATGTGAGATGCCGTCGAGTTGACATGACTCATAACAACCCGTGAACGAACCTTGCCACAACGTGTGTCATCATCATCTCTGATATACTTGAGTCCCTTGTTAATAATTACTGTTTCAGTTCATACTGTTGAGTGTCTTCTTCTCTTTTGCTGACCCTCCATCTTTCCAAGCATGAAGTCTTTTTCCAAGGATTGGCTCCTCCTATCAACATGTCCAAAATATGTGAGGCCTAGCTCACAATCCTTTCTTCAGTAGAGCACCCTGTTTGTACTTACTCCAAGTTATATTTCTTTATTTTCTGGAAGTCCAGATATTCAGTATACTTCTCCCACACCACAGCTCAGTCATCAATTACTTTTCTGTCATCCTTATTTATTGTCCAATTTTAGATGCCTAGCAAGTAATTGAAAAGCCTGACTTGAATTGGGTGCACCTTAGTCTTTAAATTGACATCATTACTCTTTAGCACTTTCTCTATATCTATTAAAATAACATAATTTCTATTTAGAAGTGTATTGTTGTTGTTGTTGCATCTTGATGGTATGTTTGATCAATGTCTGACTACAAAACATGGAAATTATTATGTTTTCTCCTCTTTGACTTTGGTTATTGGGATATATATTTGAATGATAGTGGTATTCACTGGACTTCCTTGAATGTGTATGGGTATTGTCCTATGACTCACAGCCTTATATTTCAATTTGGTCTAGAAATGACATTTTCAACTATGAAAGTGACCTCATTTTTCCTCACCTTTTCATCTCTGGGGTAGTAGATCATATGATCATCTGATTCAAAATGTCCAATACCAATCCATCTTATTTTGCCATTACCTAATATGTCAATAGCTATTCATTCCATTTCTTTCTTATGATGTCAAGTTTTCTAACATTAGTGCTTCTCACATTCCACGTTCAAATCACTAGTGTCTGCTTAAAACTGTTCTTCCTCCTTTGTGTTTCCAAATTTGAGGGCTAAACCTCAGTTGCTGTATCTTCTGGGCTGTTATACATGTGCTCTGTTGTACATAGGGTTTTCAAAGCCAATCCTTCTTCCTAGTCTGTTTTAATTTGGACGTTCGGCTTTAGAACAATATCTGATAGACAAGAATTTTACCAAAAAGAACAGATCAAACCCACTCGTCTCTTACAAAAGTAACCAATGGATTTTACGTTGCCTCTCTCCTTGTGCGCATGTCTATCTTAGTTAATATTACATGTTCTTTTGATTTTCTATATTCTGGTCTTTTTTTGTTTTAAAAAAGTCATTAAAATCTTTGAATACAATTGATAATTTTTCTGTTTCTCTTTGGAGTCTTATCAACTTTAACCTCACATTTTTCAAGGTTGTGTTAGTACATATCAGCAAGGTAAATACTTTGTGCCTTTCTTTTTTTATATAATATTAAAAATCTGTACTTTTTAATGGGAGGTTCTGGTAGCCAAGAACTTAAAGACAAGCTGTTTGAATCCTTTAGATGCTCAGAGGGAGAAAGATGAACAACTCCTCCTGTATATTTACACCCTCTGAAAAATCCACTGGATACTAAACTATGAGTTGATTGTGACTCAGTAATAATAAGATATGGTTGTTGGTTGTTCTTTACAGGATGGTAAGAGCATTTGTATTTAACATGATTGCTGATACTACTTGTTAATTTTCCCCTCTTTATGTTCTATCAACTCCCTGGATCCTCTTTCTCCACTTTTTTCTTTTAATTCTAAATGAGTATTTTTAAAATACTTTTTTAAATAGTCATTGCTGACTAATTAGCTATGCCTCTTTGTTGTGCTAATTGAGATAATTCTTTAAGCATATAGTAAATATCTATTCAAGTGATATTATAGTATTTCAAAAATTGTAGAGGAACTTATACTAAGACTGTTTTTCTTCGCTTCCAGCCTTTGTGCTGCTGTTGTCATAAATTTTAGTCTTCCACATGTTGTAAAGACTCAGACGCAGTGCTGTCAAGTCAGTTCAACTCATACTGACCTTCTGTTGGGCCTTGAGTCTGTAAATTTTAACAGGAAGAGAATGTCCATCTCTCTCCCCCCCCCCCTTGGAGATGCTCGTGAATTTGAATGTTCAGACTCTAGCCTGGAAACAGGACAACTTGCTTTGAATTAGACCCCCCCCCACATACCATACGTTTGCTATTAATAAGACTTCTGTTATTATTTCTGCATAGCTTTTGGTGAATTAGTGGACTCATATCTCTTTCATATGGTTATTAATACATTATTTTGATAGATAAACTGCTAAATGTGATCTGAAAATTCATCTGCGGTTTTCGTTATTTTCTGACACATGAATTTCTGTGTTATTACTCCCTTGCTGAACTTGTTAGATATTGTCTTTACACATCAGCTAACTTGATAAGTGAATACTGTCAGCATTTTATAACATTTTCTTAAAACTATTGATGTTGAACACTTTTTCATATATACTAAATGACAATCTAGATTTTTTTTTTTGGTGTAAAATTCCTTTTCCCAGTTTTCATTCCATTTCACTTTCTCAACTTCTCATTTTTCAATGCATTGCTCTGGGAAAGTCTGCATCAGGGACCTCTCCAAATTACTGAACAGCAATGACGCCAGTTGGAGGACTAAGGTGCTTGTAATTCAGGCCATGGTCTTTCCATACATTTGAGAGCCGGACAGTGAATAAGGATGACCAAAAAAAAAAGAGTTGATGCCTTTGAATTGGGATGTTGAAGAAGAGTGCTGAATATCCCATGGACTGCCAAGAGAATGAACAAATATGTCTTGGGGCAAGTGCAACCAGAATGTTCCTTGGAAACAAATTCATCTTGCATACTTTGGACATGTGGCTAGGAGAAAGGACATCATTCCTTGGAGAGAGACATCATACTTGGAAAGGAGGAGAGTTAGTAAAAGACCAAAGACCATCGACCTGAAGAATTAACACAGTAACTGCTGCAAAGAGGGCTGAAGTATATTAAGAAATATGAGGTTGGCATAAGATAGGACAGGGTTCAGGTCTGGTGTTAATAGGGTCGTTACAGGTTGTACTTGAACCAATGGCACTTAATAGTAACAACAATACTAGCCAAATAGGCACACCTGAATATCTTCCCCAAGTCTTTTTTCTTTCCTAATTATGTCTTATTTTAAAACAAATTTTTATTTTATACTGGCTTGCTTGCACAGTTTGTATCCATTGTTTTTCACACTGGATTTTTCCTATTTCCTTTACCCACTTTTCCTTCTATCCAACAAATTGTGTGAATCTTCCCTCCCCTCTTGAATACTCATACCTCTTTTACTAGTTATCTATTTCTACAGTAATGGTCTTACATGGTATTTGTCCTTACGGGACTGAGTTAGTTCACTTAGCTTAATACTTTCCAGTCCCTACCAAGATATGTAGTAATTTTCAAAATCATTGCTCCTCCATGCTGGGTAGTATTCCATCGTGTGAACGTACCACAATATCTTAATTCATTCAATCCATGGTTGGATATTTGGTCTGTTTCCACATTCTTGTAATGGTAAATAATGCTGCTATGAACATTAGTATACAAATTGCTGTCTATGTTTCATTTCTAATTCTCTCTGAATGTATTCCAAGCATGGAATAGCTGAGTCATAAGGAATTTCCATGTTTAGCTTTCTGAGGAAATGCCAAACTGCCTTCCAGAGTGGTTGTAAGCTTTTACAATCCCAATAGTGTATAAGAGTCCTTCTCAACTCTACAGCACCCACCAACAAGAATAACATGTATCTATCATTGTATCAGCAGCGTGCTATTTTGGTTATTAGTACTGAGTAGTAAGCTTTGAGACCAGGGAGTTCTATGTCTTCAACTTTATTCTTGTTTTTCAGAAGTTCTTTGCTTATTTGAGATCTCTTTCCTCTCCAGATAAATTTGCCAATTGCCTTATCTGTCTCTTTGAAAAATGAATTTGGAATCTGTATTGAGATTGCATTAATATGTATGTTGCTTTTGGTAAGATTTCAGTAACAAATTTTTATATTTAATATAGTCTGGTGTATAATTTATTTCCCCTTTGTTGTTAATTAGGTATTGATTAAGAAATAATTTCCTATGTTAAAGTCCTAGTTGACAAAAAGAACTTCTCTTTTTTTTCTGGATGGTTTTTATGTTGTCTTTTAAATTACAGTCTGTGATCCATTTTGTATTCATCTACTGGGATAAAAACAGAAGGGAAACGCTCAGCTCTCCATTTAGTTTCTGTTAGATTAGGTAAGAAAGCCTCCTCACATGACCTCCTTTAAAAGTACGGGGATAGTAAGTTCTACTGGGTGGTGGGGAAATAATTGACTTCCCATTAGCCTACCTCTAATGTTATTCCAACATGAAGAGACTGGTACTTGGTGGGAGAGAAAGGACAAGCTTCCTGTATAGTCTATATTGACATTATCCGGCTGTTTCTGGGGAGCAAGGATTCTGAAGCTTTGTCTGGCATAGTTTGGACATGTTGCAAGGAAGAAGCAATTCTTGGAGAGGGACATCATGCTTGGAATGATGGAGGGACAATGCAAGAAAGGAAGACCATGAATGAGATGGATTGACTCAGGGAGTGGGTTAATGGGGGAAAGTGTGTCAAAGATAATGAGGTTGGCTCAGGATAAAGCAGGATTCAGAGCTATTGTACATATGGTTGCTGTGAGTCACAAGTGACTCAACAAAACATCACCAGTGGTAGAAGTACTGGCTATCTATCTAATGACCCAGCCAGGTGGAGGTATTGGAACCTTTCGCCATGATTTGGCAAGGGTGGAAATGCAGGCCTCCCATTGGGATGGCTTGGGGCCAAATATGTTTGATCAAGTATTCTTTTTTTCTAGTCCATCTCTTTTCTGGTTTTTGGATAGAATGAGTTTGTTGGAGACTTTTGTCTATGTCCATTGACATTCTTCAATTTCTGTCTTAATCTCCAAATAAATCTAGGACATATGAGTGGTTTTATAATTCATCCTACTAAGATTAGTAACCGACCAGTTATAAGAAGTTCTTGTTGTTATGTGACATTGAGTTGCCTGCAACTCATAGAAAACAGCTCTGAAGTCTGTCTGTCTTAAGTCAGTCTCATTAACTCTGACACATCTATATTTCTATATCATCTATCTCTATCTCTTTATCTCTATCTTTATCTGCTATCTATCTATCATCTATCTATCTATCATATATGATTATATATATGACAACAGTCTGAAACAAGGGGTACATTGCAAGGTGGACTGAGGAGAGAGGAAGAGTAACGGGGCAGAAAATGTGTAACAATTAATTTTTAAAAAAGAGAAAAGAACATGAATTGTATATACATAGTACACCAGTCTTGGGAGGAAGAGAGAAGACATATGAAGTCTGTCTTCCACCAGGCAATCTTTAATCCAGCCACAGATACTGCATTTCATCTTTTCACAATTGTAGCTAAATGATACAATGGTATGGCAAGTTTATTAGAGAAATATAATATTATAACTACTTTAGGACCCAGTTAAGATGGAGCTTATAAATTAAAAATGCTATTAGTATATTCAATCTCATGATTAGAAAATAAAAAGAGGAGACTGATTTTGGATATTGAGAAGTTGAAAATGTTAATAGATTAGAGAAACATTGAGTTTAAAAATTCTCTACTAGTCAGGTATTTAATCAAATAGGGGGGAAGTCAAGAAGCTGTGATCTGAAAAAAAGTCATTGAAACAAATGACAATGCATGAAGCCAATGTTGGGAAAATGAAGACAAGACCAGTCCAAGACCTACAAGCTGCTTTGAGACCTGAAGTTGACCCCAGGTTTGGCAAATAATCCATTCCATAGAATGATCATGCTGGCACCATAAAACTATATGCCAGTTGATGGCCAAGAAACATAGTATCCTTGATACAAGAAACTTGGCATCTTTGATAAATGAAACATTACAACTGTAATGGAGCCTGGATCCAAAGGATAACATCTGGGCAGTTTGGAATTAGCAAAGGAGGCTTGCATGATAGATTATCAGTTGTGCTTTGAAATCCCAGGCGGTGAGGCAGAACACCTAGAAGCAAATTACGAGCCAGGTGAGCCTGGGAGCCTCATTTCCAACATCAAATGGACCTAGCTTAAAGCAGAGAGTATTGAAATGATGCCTATTTGTGTTTTATTGACTAAGCAAAAGCATTTGACCGTATGAATCACAACAAATTGTGGCTAACATTGACAAGAATGGGAATCCCAGAACATTTAATTATGCTCATGTAAAATCTTTACCTATACCACGAAGCTATACAAATAGATCAAAGGAACACTGTGTGGTTCAAAATCAAGAAAGGAGTGGGTCAGGGATGTATCCTTTCTTCATACTTTTGCAATCTATATGCAGAATAGATCATTCAGGAGGCTGGGCTTTTAGAAAAGGAATGTGGCATCAGGATTGGAGGAAGACTCATCAAAATCCTGTATTATGCAGATGACACAACCTTACTTGCTGAAACTGAGAAGGACTTGAAGCTTTTGCTGAAGGAGGTCAAGGACTGCAATCTTCAATATGGATTTTATCTCAACATCAACAAAACAAAGATTCTCACTACTGGGCAGCATCATGACAGATGGAGAAAAGATCGAAGTTGTTAAAATGTCATCTTCCTCAGATTCACACTCAATAGTCTTGGCACTAGCAGTCAGAAAATAAAAACAAGAATTACTTTAGGAAAGTCTGCCGCCAGGGACCTCTCCCGTATGCAAAAAAAGCGACAGTGTCAGTCTAGAGACTCAATGTGCTCAGTTCAGGACATGGTCTTCTCAGTTGCTTACTATGCATCTGAGAGTTGCACAATGACTAACGATGACAGAAGATTCAGTGCTTTTGAGATGTGGATCTGGAGAAGGATACTGAACATATCCTGCACTTCCGAGAGGACAAACAGTTCTGTGATGGAGAGGATGAAACCAGGTTGAACCTTAGAGGTAATGATTTTGAAACTCTGTTTCACATACTTTGGGCATGTTGACAGGAGGAGCCAGCCCTCGGAAAAGGGCATCATGCTTTGAAGGTTAGAGGATCAGCACAGAAGAAGACCCTGAATGAAATGTATTGACATAGTGACTGGCATTGGGGGTGAGACTGGCTCTGGTTAAGGCAAGGTTCAGAGATATTGTTTATAGGGTTGCTATGAGTTGTAATTGACTTGACATCATAAAGCAACAACAAAATATAATCCCTAGCATTTGGGGCAGTAGCAAGACCATCTCCCCAACTTGATGCTACTCAGAGCTTCCTTGTATGTTAAGTTCTCCCATCGTTGCCTTTGTTGTGTACTGTCTAGTGGGAACTGACCCCTAGTTGGCCCTTTAATCAGCTTTCAGAGGCAGTAAATTGCATGGGAGAAAAAACGGTCCATCCTTCTACTAGGAAACTACTGGTGAATTTGAACCTAATGCTTTTGAGTTAACAGCACAATTTCTTATCGTTAAGTTTACTCAGCCCAGAGTGATCTATCTCTTTCTTCAGTCAGTCCCTACCTTCTGTACTACTGGTCTCCTCTACCACCTGACACCCAGTTCCTGCTGATAAAATTGTGGTATGACTATGGGAATGGATAGCTAAAGTAGAGGAGAGGTCGTTAGGGATGAATTGTTGTTGTTGTTGTTTTTATGTGCCATTGAGTCGTTTGCGACTCATAGCGACCCTATGTACAAGAGCCCTAAACGCCGTTCTATCCTGTGCCAACCTCCCTGTCTCAAATACATTCATTCCCACCACTCCACTTACAGAATCGATCCATTTTATCGGGATGAATATGTGTGGGAATTAAAAAATTAGAGATGTTGGATGTTCCTCAGGGTGCTTAGCAGAGACTGTGTAGGATAAAGCTGGAAGAGTTCATCAAAGAATAGTTTCAAATTTTTGTCGGTGCTCTGTATTGCGTACGTAGCTCCTACCACTAAGGCCATACACTTTTGAATTATTATAAGTAGAAAATTATGTGGTAACCAAAATCCTACAAGGTTTCAATGTTAGAGCCGCAGGAAATTTCAGTGAATTTCTGTATTTGTACATCCAACAACAATGTATTGACTTCCTGTAAAATCACCAAGGAAGGACAGAAGCCAGTTCAGGCTAAGAAAGACAATTTATTGAGGAGAAACTTCTGGGCTGGAAAAATTAGAGAGCAGCAGCTACTTAGAGTGGAGTTTTATAGTGCCTTACAAGGAAACTGGGGAGCTCAGATGTTTGCAGCTGCTTGGTACAAGATAAGGGGGCAAGTTGGGGGTTGTGGATAGTTATTCCTGGGAAAGGGAGGTGAAATAGTTTTGCAGCTCTAACAGAGATGAACAGAGTCTCAGTTGCTGCTTTGATCATTCCTGTGGCTGTTCTGGGGAAAGGGAGGGAGAACAGCTCCAAGGGGCCCTAACATTTTAGCCTTTTGTTATATTAATGGGGCCATTGGGTTTTTCTTCTGTTACTATTTCCTGCTGGATGGAGGTGACTATCTAAAGGAGAGAAAGGTTGTTGGTTTTAGGAAGCAGAGTTGACAGGTGTGCTGATGGAGGATAATGGTTGGTACCTAGTAGGTCATATGAGGAGTTCATGGACTATGTCTTTGGCAAACACTCGCCTCTGCTCCTGTAGAAAACTAGAGAGAAATTGCAGAAGGCAAGGACCAAATATTAAGATTAAGAAAATTAGTATAAGAGGGCCTAGGAAAGCGGAGAAGCCAGAGTAGTAAACTTTCTTAAAAAATTTTTTTAGGGTAGTTAGCTTTAAGAGAGTAGAAAAATGTCTAATTTCTTTATGGCTGCGGTAGACTTTTTAGGAGTGCTGATGGTCTGTTTTATGTTTGATGTTTGTTTGTTTGTTTTTCCATAGTGGGGATAGAACATTTTGAACTTGGTCTTCTGTGAGTATACTCAGAGATTAAAAAGGCACATACTGAGACTCCAGTCCAGTTGGTCTGCAAGTCCAAGCATACTCACGTTGTCACTGACAAAGAATAACGCTGAGGTAGGGAATTGAGTGGCATTACCTGACAAGGAAAGGATGGGATTACAATCAGAGGAGGAAATGTTGCCTACTACTTTTGCACCATTAACTGGAGTAGGCAGGTAACATTTGAGGTAGGAAGAAGGATTACAGTGTCTGCTAGCCAATCTATGAGAATTATTCTGTTGGGGCTCTAGGTGTTATTTTCTGAAGTCCAATTAGATGGAACAGGGGTGGCTATGACTACTCACTGTCACAGGGGAGATAAAGTTAACAGGATTTTTGTGAAGGTTGGGTTGATATGATTTAGAATTTGAAATACAGTATTTAAAGTGTGTTTTATAGGGGTTTCTGAGTTGATTAGCTGAGTGGGTTTCTTATAACTGATAGGTACTAGGCTTTGTATAGATATATTTACTTTTGGTAATAAGTATATTTTTAATAAAAATACAGGAGTTTTAGATATAACTAGAAATTGTTAGGAAAATTGAGCTTATGATGTGAACTCAAGAGAGATCTCTAGTTTCTGTGAGTTAAGCCTGCAAAGAGGTAGCGAAGAGAGCAAGACAGGGGAAATTAGGGAATCAGGGTTTGTTGCCGTCTGGCAGGTGCCCCTCCTGGGTTTTTGGCACTAGAAATACAAGGACTCCAGGGAAGAACAGAACCCAGTTCAGGCCAAGAAAGACAGTTGATTGAGGAGAAACTGTCGGGCTGGTTCTAAAGTAGAGACCAGAAGCTACTTAAAGTTAGAGTGCTCTTTTATATTTTCTTACAAGGAAATTGAGGAATTCAGATGTTTGCAGCTGCTTGATACAAGATAAGGGAGCAAGTGGGGGTTGTGGATAGTTATTCCTGGGAAAGGGAGGTGAAATAGTTTTGCAGCTCTAACAGGGATAAACAGAGTTGCAGCTGCTGTTTTGATCATTTCTGGGGAAAGAGAGGGAGAGCCGTTCCACGGCCCTAACACTTCTCAGTGTGGGAAACCATTAGCTGAGAAACAACTTCTGATTAAGAAATATGTATTTTACCAGCAAGAGGCATCATGGGGTTGTTTAACCATTTGCCTTTCACTTTGTAGTTCAACACATGCTGCACCAGTAAAAAATTTAACATTCTACTACATAATATCATAATAAGCCTTGACTTTAAATCTCTCAGGAAGTGAAGTTTCAAAGACTTGGGTTATAAATCAAAGGACCTTTTCCTAGAGAAATGTTTTGCTGGAGATTCATATTACATAGAAAATGAATTTTTAAGTAATTGGAAATTAAGCTTATCAAGTGAAAAATGTTTTCAATTATTTCTTTGAAAATATTTCTAAATCAGTATGCCACTTATCAATTACCAAATCATACTTGTTTCTATGTCCTATAGTTGTTAACATTAGGCAGTTGTGTTGTCACATAGTATTTTCAAAAACAATCAAATGGATTGTGTTTATTTTACTCTTTCATTGTCATGCTATTGGTTGTCTCAATTCAGTCCATGCCGCCGGTCCAAGGAAGTCCTCCATTTTTTTCTCTAGTGTTTTTTTTGTTTTGTTTTGTTTTCTTTTCTTTTCTTTTTAAATTTTGCTTTGACTTTTTAAATTATAATTATATTGATGATACTTTATTTCTGGACTAGGAAACCAGATAATCATGCTTTTTTAAATGATACTTAAAATAGAAATATGGACCTGTAATGAATCATTACAATTGTTACAAGCATTTCACCCACTAATAACAGGTTGTTGGAAGAAGGAGTGGCATCCACTTCCTAAACAACATGCCTCTGGAAACTCTATGAACTTTGAATAAATGATGATAAAGAAAGGCTTCATGCCTTTTGTTCATAGGGTTCCTATGAGTTGTGCTTGACTAGATGGTAACACCATCAACAACAACAACAACAACTAATAGTTTGTTAGGGCCCTAGGGTGGTGTAATACTCAATGAGTTGCTAACTGAAAGGCTGATCATCTTCAGAGCCTGGAATTCACAGCAGCACCTGGGAGAAAGGTGTTAGGATTTATGGCATTAGGAATTCAAGGGAAGGTTGTTATAATTCAGAACCTAATTGATGATAGCCGAGAAGAAAAGAGAGAAAAGGTTTTTAAAAGGTACTTACAGGTTCTGAATATTTATAGTTTCCATTAAGCAACTTCAAGATAAGAGAGACAGTATTATAAGTTTTATTAGGAATTTTATTTTAGCTCCTATCTTCTTTCAATAGACTCAAGATGAATAGAAATATTATTAATGTTAGTCAGTTGAAATCTCCATAGTTGAGTCAGATAAGCAAAGTCTCATAAAATTTTAAATCTGTAGAAACCTAAGCAATCTTTTGTTCTGAAGTTGAATTTAATATCTTATTGTTAAAAAAATGTTTTAACAGAATTGTCCATAAAGGATATTGAAATTAATATCTTGTAGCAAGAATGCTGGATATTAAAAAGTAAGATATGAATCTGTCATTCAGTCTGATTTTCTTGATTCTGGTGGTCCAGAAATTGAAATTTAGTTCAGTTTTTATATTACAGTTATTGAAAACTTATCTACTTATCTTCTTTGCTTTCAATAAAACTATTTTAAAGTATCACTATAGTGAGTAGTTAAAGAAAAATGTTCAACTTATACATGAACATATCCAATACTAATTTTAAGTTTAGTTATAAACATTCATGAACAATAGATCATTAAGCGCTTAAAATGAATAGCAAAAATGTTGCTCCTAAAATTAGAAGTCATTGTCAAAGTGTATTTTTTATAAAAAGCAAAAAATGCTTCATAATTTAATTTAGAAAATAGTTACCATCATAGTGAGACTCAGGAGAAGTCGTTGAACTTTAGAGGAAGGAAAGAGTCTAGCAAGGATCAAATTACAGACATACAGAACTTGGAAGTCATCTAATTTCCTGTGGACAAATTGAATCTTAGGAAGCCTAAGCGAATTTTTTGAGGTTACCAGTGAACATGGACATTCATTTATTTGTTCGTTCTCCGCACATTTAATGTGTATGTGGTGAGTGCCAGTAAACGTGCTAGACCATGAAACCCTGCAGTTAAAGAGAAACAGTATTTTTAAGAAGTTTATGATCTAACAGTGGAAAATTGAGGACTAGAAACCAAGACTAACAAACAAGACACTAAGGCGTGTTGGACAGCAGCTACAGCCAGTGAAGTCTTTGCCTTTAGATTATGGACTTCTTAGAAGTTTAATTTCTTTTTCTGTAGAGGTGGTTGGTTAAGCACATTCCCTGGCTCACACTAGACACACGTTAAACATGTGAGAAATAAACAAATAAAGTGATAACCATGCTCACTGTGCAACCAAGCTCTTCATCTTGGAAGACTTTGGCTCTACTTTCTTGGAATCTTGGCTCTATTCTCAAAGTTCTGTTTTGAGGATTTTAGACAATTTCTTCCTGTTTAATTTGTGGTTGTTGTGTACCGTGGGAGAAGGATGGACAATCTCCTCTCGTGCAATTAACTGCCTCTGAAAACCCTCTGGAGGGTCATCTATGGGTCAATTTCAACTCAATGGCACCACCACCACCACAACAACATATACCATGGAGGGAGCTCCGTTGGCCTAGTGGTAAGAGCCTGTACTGCCATCCACAAGGCAGGCAGTTCGTATCTTCAGCTACTTAGCTCAGCAGGAGAAAGATCTCCAACTTAGGACAATTTCCTCCTGTGCTGTTTACTGACTCAGAAAACTACCTGGAAAATCAGCTATGAGTTAGTTCCACCTCAATGATACACAGCAACAACGGATAATGTTCCAATAAATTTTAACTGACTCTTAGTTGACCCTTCAGGAGATTTTTTCAGAGGTTGAAAATTGCACAAGAGGAGATGGTCCATCTTGTTCCCTTGAAGCAGCTGGTGGATTTGAACCTCATGCCTTTGGGATGGCTCTACAATTCCTTATCAACTAAGCCACCAGATCTCCCCTTCTTTGTGATTTACAATCTCTGAAAATGTGCTGGAGGGTCAGCTATGGATAAGTTGTGACTCAACAGCACATAGCAACAACAGCAGAATTAATCTTAAAAGAGATGTATAAAATGCTCATGCAAATCAATCATTTAATAGATATTTATTTAAAGAAGAAATTAATTTAGTGCTTCTTTGAGGTGTTATTTCAAGCAGTGGTCCATGCTATAAATTCAAATAAAGATCTCTGCTTCTAAAAGTGAAGCAAAGTTGTAAAAAGCAATTTTATATTACTCACTGGTAGTGCAAACTTGTTTGATGACTAATCATACTTTATTTCATTAATATTCCTTATTTCTATAAATGCATACTACTTATATTTCCATGAATTGACACATCCACTAACAAGCCAGCCAACCAACAAATATTCCCCAAGAACAAGCTATCTGACCAAGCAATTTAAAGTCTTAAATTTGTCTGTGATATATGCCTCTATCTGGTGGAAAAATAAGGCTTCCAACCCCAGCAGAATACTTTCCATTACCTTGAATCAAACAATCTTTCACTGAAAAGAAAGGGTAGAAAAATACCATCTGCTGTTAGTAAATAATCCTTAAGGGAGGTTTAAAAAATTTCCAAAGCTGTGAATGTTATACCTAGTCAATGTTCATTTGTATACTGCAGTATTAATAAAGCACAAGTATTTGCACAGTGGAAATCAGGGCAGAATCTAGAACAGCTATGAAGAATGAAAATTCAGCCATTTATTTTGTTCAATTAGACTAACTTTACTCAAAACTGTAATGTTATGAGTATTTACATAGTGAGTAGATGGTAATGGAATAAGAAAAGGCCAAGGTGTTTTACACCTTCATTTGTTTGCTGAATGAGTTGCGCAACATTTTCACTGTTTTATTGTCATTACTATAGATATTATAGCTAATGTCAGATGGATCTTGGCTGAAAGCAGAGAGTATCAGAGGAATGTCTATCTGTGTTTCATTGACTATGAAAAGGCATTTGACTGTGTGGATCACAACAGACTGTGGCTGACTCTGGGAAAAATGGGAATCCCAGAACACTTGACTGTGTTTATGCAAAACCTATACTTGCTTGGACCAGGAGGCAGTTGTCAGAACAGAGCAAGGGAACACTGCATGGTTCAAAATTGGGAAGGGTGTATGCCAGGGATGTGTCCTATCTCCATATTTTTTCAATCTGCTGGGCTCTAAAAGGAGAAATCTGCGGGGTATCAGGATTTGAGGTAGACTCATAAACAATCTGTGTTATGCAGATGACACAACCCTGTTTGCTGAAACTGAGGAGAAACTGAAGCACTGGCTTCAGAAGGTCAAGAACTGTGGCCTTCAATATGGATTGAAGATCAACATCAGGAAAACAAAGATGCCCACCACTGGGCTGATTGACAGCGTCATGATAGACGGTGAAGAGATTGAGATTGTTAACAGCTTTAGATTGCTTGGCTTTACAATCAACACTCTTGGTACCACCAACCAGGAAATAAAAGGATGAATGGCGTTGTGAAAGTCTGATGTCAGAGACTTCTCCAAAATACTGAAGAACAATGATGTCAGTGTGGAGAATAAAGTGCATCTGATCCAGGCCATGGTCTTTGCAGTCACTTGTTATGCACCAGAGAGCTGGACAATGACAAGCGATGATAGAAGGAGAATTGAGGCCTTTGAGCTGTGGTGCTGGAGAAGAGTATTGAATATGGACAGCTAAGATAAAGAGCAGGCTTGTCCTAGAGAGGGTGAAATCCGGTTGCTTCTTGCAGACAAGGATTCTGAAGCCTGCATTTATGAGTCTTATAAAATATATTTGTAATGAATAAGTCATTGATTGTGCAAAATTC
The DNA here is from genome assembly GCF_000299155.1 of Elephantulus edwardii. Classification (NCBI taxonomy): domain Eukaryota; kingdom Metazoa; phylum Chordata; class Mammalia; order Macroscelidea; family Macroscelididae; genus Elephantulus; species Elephantulus edwardii. The sequence continues at coordinate 4,788,138 of NW_006399965.1, read as the reverse complement.
TATCATTTTGTCTCTGACATCAGTTCTGTCACCAAGCCCACGTTTTCCAACTGCTGATTCTTCTTCTTGATTCCCAACTTTTGCATTCCAGCATACTTGAAGACTGAAGATTTTACAAATACAAATAAAAGCATTAGCTAAGGAATCCAAATTTGATTTTATAGTTAAATACTTTTTTTTCTTCTTTTTTTCTTTTAGTTAAATACTTTTGAACACCTTCTTTGGAAGAAATTTTAAGAGTAGACATACTTTGCTCCATGATTATTTTATTTTTTTAAAGTTCTTTTAAGTTATTTGCATTGTGTTTAAAACAATAGAGCATTTAAAATAATTTTCCCCTTTTGTTTGAACATATGAATTATTCAGTTTTTATCTCCTTGTCAAAGAGTTGAAACTGACTCACAGCTGAGCAATCAGCAGAAGTTTTTAGAGGTTGTAAATCTCATTGGAGGAGATTGGCCATTTTTCACCGTGGAGTCACTGGTGGATTACAGTAGACAGGAAAACACCGCTTTTTAACTAACATCATCACTCTCTACTCCCTAGTTTATAAAACAAAACAAAACAAAAATCAGCAATTTAATCTTTCCCCCCTCCAATTGCATAAAATTGCACTGGACTGTCAGAAAGCCTAAACAAATGGAAGAGATGCTGAGAAAAAAAGAGCTGAGCAGAAGGTTTCAAAGGGCAGCTCTGGAAGACAAAGCTAACTACTCTAACACAATGTGCAGAGATAGAGTAGAGAATAAAAAGGGAAGAACTTGCCTGGAAATTCTCAAGCTAAAGAAAGTGAAAAATATTCAAGCCTTGAGTTGCAATATGTAGGGATGCTATGGGCAAAATATTGATCCAGGAAACATCAGAAGGAGATAAAAGGAATACACAGAGTCACTGTACCAAAAAGAATTGGCCAATACTAAAATATTTCAGGAAGTACCATGTGATCAAGAGCCAATGGTAACGAAGGAAGAAATTAAAATGGCACTGAAGGCATTAGCAAAAAATATCCCCCAGGTATTGACAGGATATCAAGTGACAGGTTTCAAATGGAAGAGTCAGTCCTGGTCGTGCTCACCGGTCAATGCCAGGAAATTTGGAGGACAGCTGCCCTGGCTGACTGACTGGAAGAGTTCAAGTTTGTTCCCATTCCCAAGAAACGTGATTCAACAGAATGTGGAAATTATCAAACAATATCATTAATATCACATGCAAGCAAAATATTTCTGAGTATCATTAAAATAGGGCTTAGAACAGTGTATAGACAGAATTGCCAGAATTCAAGCTGGATTTAGAAAAGGACATGGCTCCATTGATAGCATTATAGATGTCAGATGGATGTTGGCTAAAAGCAGAAATTACCAGAGAAATGTCTATTTGTGTTTTATTGACAATGCAAAAGCATCTATGTGGATTGTTTCCAATTTTGGCTAACATTGAGAAACATGGGGATTCTAGAGCACTTAAACGTACTTGTTAGAAAAATAGATCTAGACCAAGAGATTGTTGTGCAAACACAGCAAGAGAGCTCTGCATGGTTTAAAATCAGGAATGGTGTGCCTCAGGGGGAATCTTTTATCCATACCTATTTAATCTGTATACTGTGCAAATATGCCTTTGAGCTGTGGTGCTGGAGAAGAGTATTGAGGGTACCATGGACTACTAGGAAAACAAAGAGATTCATCCTAGAGAGGGTTAGACCAGGCAGCTCTGACTCACACTCGGGCTTTTACCCCTTTCCTCTCAGCTCCTGCTAGCCTCTGCTGGCACTTTGCTCCTGATTACACTCAACCACACACACACACACGCGCGCGCGTGCGCGCACACACACACACGACACATACAAACACGTTCACAGAGACACACACAAACACAGACACATACACAGAAACACACAGACACACACAAACACAGACACACATAGACACACAGACACACGCACACACACGCACGCGCGTGCACACACACACAAGACACATACAAACACGTACACAGATACACACAGAGACACACACAAACACAGACACATACACAGAAACGCACAGACACACACACAGACACACAGACACACACACAGACACACAGACACACACACACACACACACACACACACACTTCGTTTGCAGCCTTTGTTTTGCTCATAATACCCTTTATATTTTCTCTTTTTTTAGATCTCTTTTATTGATTCTACAAGCCTCAGGGAAATGCCTCTCCCCTCATTTACTGAATAGATGAAAAGCTCGCGTCTTTCTGCTTTTGTTTTATTTTATATTTTCTCATTTCATGTTATCCTTTTGTTTTCTCAGTGTAACCCAACTCCAAGACTTAAAATGGAATGCTTAATGCAGTGACCATATTTATTGTTTAGTTCCCAATCTCTCAACTCCATGCCTCTTATCATCCCCTTCATACAGGCTCCTCAGTCACCCAGCAAGGAGATGGCACCATTCTTTCAGCACCTTTCTTGAGGGGAGAGAGACACTCACTCAGTGAGATAACAGTGGTGACGGGCAAGATGAGGCCCCACCTCTAGAGGGTTGGTATTCTAGCAGGTAAGGGAAATAATAAACAACTCCAACTCTGGAAATCCTTTCATCACAATCACATGTAAAATATGGTATTGATAGGCTTTGCTCAGTGGCACGCAACAACAGTAACAATTCATTTAGGGACAAACAAGCTCAATTTATACATATAAACGGCATAGCTAGCTAGACAGATAGATTAGATAGTTACAGAGACACATAGACATACCAGTAGCCTACTCCATAAGTAGTAGTTGTCATCTTCAGAAGCATCAGATGGTACTAATGTCCTGGAGATTCATTTGTCTTTGTGACCAGGACAGTTGATACTGCGTGGGTTTGACTGACTTCTGAAAGCTTAAGTGTATGAGTCGATCCTCATAGCTAACCTTGCTGAGGGAATTTTTTTCAGGTGATTAGTTGAGGGAGTCAGAGGGCAGCTGATGGTCTGTAACATACTTTAACCTCTGGTTTCAATTGAAAATGTAAAACTGTCTGTTATTCCAGCCTCAACACATGGGCAAGTGGGAAAATTAGGAGAGGATGTCCATTTCTGTGCCTTTCTCCAGTTTTTACGACCTTGTCCACTCCCCAGCAGGACTGGCGTATATTTGCTGAACTTGCTCAGCATTTTTTGGCTGATGAGACGTATAACTTTCTCCCTTGGGGCTGGATGACTAGAAACTTTGCAGTCATATGAAGAAAAAGATGAACAAGCGACAAATGTACTGCCTTCTTGTCCTCCCCAAATGTGCTTTTTGACCTCTTGTGTAGCAGCTAGTGGATCTGAACTACGTGCGTATGGGTTGGCAGCAATGACCGCATATCATCTTGATAGGCATAATGGGATGTAAAAAAATAAATCTATCTCTATATCTATCATCTATCTATCTATCTATCTATCTATCTATCTATCTACCTATCTATCAAATAAATAAATTAATAATGACCATACAGTATTTTTACTTTAAAGAGAGACCTACAGAAGTTTCACTATCACAAAACATAAATTTATTTGCAGTCGCAATGCCGTTCAAGTTTGTCACATCCACCATGAGCTGTTTCTTTTTCTTTAGGAGGAACTGTAGCTGCAGTGCATTTTACCTTGTAGTCCTGAGGGATTCTGGGTGGTAATTAGAGAAGAAAAGAAAAAAAGAACAGTGTGAAAAATATCAGTCAGATACTCTAATATAAAAAACAGAACGAAATACCTCAAAGTAATCGGTTTGGTTTAGTCTGAAGATTAAAAAGTGCTTTTGGCCACAGCTTTCCCTCTGACTTATGCTTTCACTCTGTTGTTAATTGTCATTGAATTGGCCAGGGACCCCATAGACAACAGATCTGAATCTTACCGCCTTAATAATGATGACATCAGAAACTGCCAGCAAGGAATGAAGACAAAAACCATTATTTTGAGCTTAAGCTTGTTAAGAATCTATTGCAAGATGTGTGCACGCACACTTGCTTTACAAAATTCCAACAGCATCGCTCTCTTAATCACGAAAAGGAATGCATTCAGGTACATGCTTTGTCTTATAACAAACACATATATTTTTGTCTTCTTTTCCTTGTGTCTACTTCATATAGTACCGATCTGAAATAGTCATAAATCTGCGTTACTTCTGACATCATTAGATGTGTGTTTGGGAACAGTGTTTTTCACCTCGTCCTAAGAGCAGAGCATTTCAGCAGGCAGGCGAGGAGCTGGGATCAGGGTTGGCCACACTGTTCCCATCCCGTCTGTCTGTTCAGGCAGGACCAGCCCTGAGCACTGTTCTTACACAAAGACCTTGCTCACTGAGAGATCTTCATGAGAGATGCTTTCCAAACGTTGTTTACACAAACATTTTTTTAAAGTCAATATTTGAGACTAGAGGTGCCGAGACTGCATCTTATTTATTCTTAGGTGATTGATCTCTGAGGAAGCAGCATTTACTTTAGGATTAAATTAAAGTCGTAGTAATGTAGTTTTGCCTATACATTTTCTATTAGGGGTGTGTGTGTGTGTGTGTGTGTGTGTGTGTGTGTTTCAGGTTCTAAGCAGACGGAATTGAACCAATATTGGTTAAGCCTCTGCTGGCACACGAGGTTTAGCCTTTGGCAAAAAATGTGAATTCATTAAAGCTGGATGCCATGGAATGAGTCCAGTCATTAAGTCTTTGAATATCAAGTAGCTGAATTCAGAAACAGCTACACAGAGGTCTTTAACCTGTCAGGAATCCCTCTAGCTGGTAGAAATACATTACAGACTCCACCTCCTGGTGACCCCATGTCTGTGAAAGAACAACTGAGCTTCATTGAAACTGAATTATCAATAACTGGTTCCCCCCCCCCCACCCCTGCAACATCAATTGCCAGTTCTGAGGTGCCTCTGAAGGGACTTGAACTTCTGTTATCTCTGTTCGCAGCCATGCATATTTTCTACCATACAAATGCAGCAGGTGCCTTTTCATTCTCCTTATTTACCCATCAAATCTCCTCAGAACTTAAATCTGAAGAGTGCACTGTAGGTGGGGAATACGGCTTTCACTCCAAGGAAGCCCAGGTCTTCCATTCCCTCTTTTTGCCTCTATTCTTAGTGTATGTGCTTGTCTCTCTCATACACACACACGCGCACCTACAATAACTTAGTGGGATTTAAAAAACGAGTAGAAAAAGTAGTTCTCAGCTGCCAACATTTGTAGGATTCATTGTAGTTTCTTGCCTGTGGGATTAACACAAACAAAGCTCTTTTAGCAGATCGCATGCAGCAGTGATAATCACATGATGACTGGAACATTAATTTATCAATTTTAGACAGAATTTAGTATTACTTATTCGTGTTTTGCAGTGGCGACAAAAGGAGACTAGGGATGAACCTTTGTTGGCAGGAGTGAATAGGATCTAGTCTAGCTGATGAGATTAAAGACAGATGAGAGTTGAAGAAAAAGAGAAGGCGGAAATGCCTTCACATTTGGAATAAAACAAAAGGAAAGTTTATGGGGTAAAGGATGAAGAAAACAGTACATTTATTTTTAGGCATATTATAAACTTCCTGGTCTGTCCAAGGAAGGATATTGTAGAAATGAATAGCTGGAAATGGGCAATTGAAAGACAAAAGGCAGGAACACAGAATATGAGGGTGTGGAATATAGACCAGTGCAATATTTTATTTTACATCCATCTCAGTATCTTACTCAGCACAACAACCCTATGTCTATTTGTTTTCCCCTTACCTTTCTCATTATTAATTACATGGCAAGAATTTGAGCTTTTCTTTCTCCTGGTACCAATTAACCGTTGACTGGATTATAGTGCAATGCCTCATACATTCTCTCTCCACTTTGACCTTTTTCTTTTTTCAACTATATCACATATGACTTCAAGAACATTTTTCCTTTCTTTTTTTTTAAAGGACAATTCTGCACAAAGCCTTTTGACTCAAAGTCAGACGTGGTAGCCTAGCTTTTCAACTCCTATTCACTATTTGCAGGCTAATTGCATATAGCCATCTTCTATAATAACTGAATTGCAGCAAACCAACCTGTATGCTCAGAACTACACATGCTTTATGTGTTCCCATCTCTGGGCACAAATTGTGCTACTCTCTGGAAGTCCTTAAATCAATTTGCCTAGATCTTAAGATTAGAGCCAATGTTTGCTCTGCCAAGAAATCTCTCATAATATCATTTCTCTATTTGCTTGAAATTTCATCTAATCTCTTATACCTTTGTTATGGCAGAAAAGCAAAATCCTAAACACTTTAGGAATTAACAAAGCTCTTTATTGTACACTGTCGAGAACGTCAGCTAATGTTTAAACTGTCCCCCTCCTGAGAAGACACAAAGACAGGGTGTATTAAACACAGATTGGGTTTGGGGGTTACACAAAGTTCATTGTGGTTGGCAGTTGAGATTTCTTCATTTTTGAGAGTTGTTGTTTCTGACTTTTTATGGGTGTCCAGGTCTTAAGCCAGGTGCAAGATATAGTTACTGGGAGTGCTAACTAAATTGGGTCAGCATGTGCTGAAACACAAAATCTCAGTAAAACATGTTATTGTTAAAATTATTGAGGTATCCATTTCTGAAAATGACTGTCAGAACAAAATTACTTCCCTAATACTAATGTGTCAAATAGCTTCTCTAATGCTTAAGCTGCTACTACATCCCCTCGTGTTTATACACACTCAAGCCTTTGAGTGACCATCAGGGTCTTAGTTGCTAGAGGCTCATAATACTGAGATAAGAACAGAAGGTAATAACAGACGCAATCCAAGTTTGAACAAACTGGATTATGTGATTAAGGTTGCAGGGTCTAATTAGGAGGAAAAGAAAGAGAAATATTAGGGGTCTTGAGATTTCAGTGAGTAAGAAAGTTAACTAGGAATTTTAATTAAAAATATTTTATATTAAGACTGTCTGGGTTCTCATTCTGTAAGGCTTAGAGTTTATTTTTGCTTTCTGTAGAGTAGTAATAAGAACACTTGACTGAATGGAAGAAAAGCAATAGGTTTCTCCTAAGGCAGTTCACCCCTCTGCCCCCCACCCTAGGAGAAAAACAGATTTACATTTCATTGGTTCTGGAGTATAATCTCGGCTAGGGATTTAACTTTGCCATGCAGAGGGGAAACGACATACTGAAGACTGTCAAGATCTTTATGTTTTTGGATAGTGTGGATACTTGCAAGTCTCCCTTGACCAGAGCTGCAGTGGGGAGAGTTGCCTATCTGGCAATACTGAAACCTAAAAAAATCGCTGTTACAGGGAATGTCTATTTGACAACATGAAAGCCTGGCAGATTAAGACATTTTAGCCCCTCTTGCCCACTATACACATACATTTGAGGGAGAACTTGGACACAAGATAGGCTTGGCTACTAATGACTTTTGAAGACATTTTATCTAGCCAGATGGTATTTGGGATGAATAGGTCAGAGAAGTATACTTTTGCAGAATTGAGTACACTTGTTGTTGTTGATTGTTGTCAAGTTGAGTACGACTCCTAACAACCCTATGAACAAAAGGCCTGAAGCCTTTCTATAACTATCAACATTAATTTGATAATTATCAACATTTATTTGTTCATAGAGGCATGTTGTTTAGGAAGTGGATGCCACTCCTGCCTCCAAACTTAGACTAACCTAATAGGATGGCTTAGCACATAAGCAAAGCAATCAGAAGCAAGTGCAGGGTGGGTCGTGTTGAGGAACAGGTGTGTTGCTGAGAGCAGGGAGAACAGAGTAGGTGGCCGGTTTGCAGTTGGTGACCAGTGATGAGATAGAGGAGGGCTGCTTGGGTAGAGCTGGGTGCTGACTGAAGAGAGGATCAGCTAAGGGTCCAATAGACTTAACAACTCTTGCTGTCTGGTGCAGTTGATGTTGAATGGCGAGCTTTAGCTGGAGTGGGCACACCCAGGGTTAACAGTCCACACTGGAGACTCAGGTGCTGCTTTCACTTCCGAGAAATTAATTAACCGCTCTTGTCATTTTGACTGCCATGGAGTTTTCTGGATCATTTGCCACAGTCTGTTTCAAAGGTTGCAAAGTCTCTCTCTTCTTATTTTTTTTCCCTTCCACATTTTAATAAGAACTGAGTTTTCCAGTTGAAAGTGTGACAAGGGATAGTTAATCAGATAGGGATCTGGGTTTAAATGGTCTTAGAGAAAGGAGACCTCACTTTCTGAAGCTGGAGTAATAGTTCTGAGAGGTGGAAGCCACTTAACTCTCTAAGATCATTGGGGAGCATCAGCAAGATTGGGGGTGGCCTTATAAACAGTATTTGATAAGGAGAGAACTTATCACAAGGGTTACACTACACTCATAGGAGAGCTGAAGGGGAGATTTACTGTCTACACATATTGACATAGATTCATGAGGGTGGCTTTAAAAGTTTTGTTCATTTTTTCCCTAATTGTCCTGAATTCTGACTGTATGCAATCTCCAGATGACACCTAAAGCTTTAAAGAGAGTTTGAGAAATTTTATTTAAAAAGGGGTGCACACCCAAGCAGATATATGCACACCCATGTTTATCATGGCTTTGTTCACAACAGCAAGGAGTTGGAAACAATCCAGGTGTCCATCAACAAACGAATGGATAGAGAAGCTGTGGTATATTCACACAATGGAATACTATGCTACATTGAAAAAACAAGGAACTCATTGAATATTATACAAAATGGGTGTCCTGGAGGGACATTATGCTAAGTGAAATATCTCAGTCACAAAAGAACAAATACTGCAAAATGCAGTTGTAAAATGGGACTGGGATCAGGGTTGGGGGAGACTGAGAAAAATAGGATTATGTATACTGCATTGAAACAGATGAAGGAGAGAACTGTTTAAAAGGTATATGATTAGGTATTATTGTCATGACAGGAGTCCAGAATGAAGGCTGCATAGTGGAGTGAAGTTGGGAGAAGGGATTGTATAACAATGAAAGAATTTTTCTTTTATTTTTCAAAGAGAAGAGTGAAATGGTGGGTGGGGAGGTTGGGCAGGGAAAAAGGTACAACAGTGAATGAATGGAAATCCAAAGTCTCTGTAAACTTTCATTAAAATTAATTAATATGTTTTTGAAAAGGGGGTGTACACTTGAAAAGCTTCACAAAGTCTCTCAAAAAATGCTCTTAAAAATTCCTCTGAACCCTGCATTACTTAAGTAGTTTTGCTTAATTGGTAGCTTTCCAAGAAGTTGCTCAGAGACCTGCCAGTAAAGCTTTTCAGTGTTTTCACACTTTTCACTACTCATTATTTATTGCTTTATTCGTTATTTATTGCTTTATTACGCTTCCCCTGAGCTGCACTAGATTTCAGACTATTTAGTCAGTGTTCCTTGGTTGAAAAGAAGAAAATATATTTTAACTAAAAAAATAGTAGAAAACTGATATGCTGGAACTGATAATAGTTACAGAAAAGTTAGTGAAGCAACTCTTAGACAAGAGTGAAATCAGGGTGTTCAAGAGATCAAGAAATAAAGGAAGAAATCCTTTGAATATCTATTAATAATTATCAGTGACCAGGATACAAAAGTTGGAAACAATGATAGAAAGAACAGTCTTGGTGACAGAAATGAGGCTGGGCATCAAATGGCTGGATTTTGTACACTCAATGATTTATTCATCATAAATACATCTTTAAAAACACAGAGGATGTCTTCACATAAGGACTTCACCTGATGGACTGCACAAGAATATGACTGACGACATCTGTGGAAAGAATCCCTGGAAAAGCGCAGTGTCAGCAGGGCCTAATTGTGGAACAGACCATCAATTACTCATATGCAAGTCCAAATTGAAGCTGATGAAAGGGAAAACAAGTTCACAGAACTAAAGTATGGTCTTGAGCTTATACTATCTGAATTTAACATCTCCAGAGTAGATTTGAGGCAGTGAACACTAATGATCAAAGACCAGATGGGTTATGGGATAACATAAAAGATATAATCCATTAATATAGCAAAAGGTTGTTACAAAACAGAAGAGGAAGGCATTATCAAAATAGATTTCAGGAGAGACTCTGAAAATTGCATTAAAGCATAGAGAAGTCAAAACAAAAGGCAGAAATGCCAAAGCAAGAGAGATGAATAGAATATTTCAAAAGGCAGCTGAAGAAGACAAAGCGAAGTATTACAAGGGAATTTGGAAAGAGTTGGAGTTTGAGAATAAAAAGGGAAGCTTTCTCTTGGCATTTCTCAGCTTGAAAGAACTGAAAACCAAATTCAAGTTTTAAGTTGTAATATCTAGATATGTTTTGGTCAAAATCTTGAATGATCCAGGAAACATCAAAAGAAGATGGAAAGAATACACAGGATCACTGCACCAAAAATAATTAGTAGAGGGTGCAGGCGGCGGGCGCGGGAGGCTGGGCGGGAGGTTGCCGCTTCTCCCCAACAGACGGAGGGAGCTGCGGGGACCTGGCGTCGTGCGGAGCCCGAGCGGGAGCTGACCTGCCGCAGGAACGGAAGCCGCCAGCGCTGCTAGAGGAGGTGCTGCGGGCGCGGCGGGCACAGCACCCGGAGCTCTGGGTAGTTAGGGCGCGTGGGGCTGCGCGCTATGCTGGGGACCCCGACGGCGCGGACGCCCCCTCGCGTGTGGGCAGCCGATGGGGCCTACGAGGCGGGGCTGGGCGTCGCTTCCCGAGGGCTGCGCTAGGGGGTGCGGGGCCCGGCGAGGGCCAGCCGAGCGGGGCCCCCTCCCCCGGCGCTGAGCCCCTGCGCCTCGGAGGGATGGGGCAGGCAGCCGCGGCCACCTAAGATGCCGGCCATGCGGGGACTCCTTGCGCCACAGAACACCTT
>NW_006399965.1:4754233-4775860 GCF_000299155.1 Elephantulus edwardii | reverse complement strand
CCATGCATCTACACAAGGAGGTCCTGCAGCTGCCCCTGTTTGAGGCAGCCAGCCGAGGCTGCCTGCGGGCACTGTCCCTGGCCCTGCGGCCCGCCTTCTGCACACCTGGCGAGTACCTCATCCACCAAGGCGACGCTCTCCAGGCCTTGTACTTTGTCTGCTCCGGCTCCATGGAGGTGCTCAAGGGCGGCACTGTGCTCGCCATCCTAGGTGTGTGAGGGTGGAAGAGAAGGCATGCGGCCCTGAGAGCTGTAGGACACAGTGCTGACCCAGAAGACCCAGAGGGGACCCATGCCAGGTCACCTGGGGAGAGACAGGCTGAAGCCAGGAGCAACCCAGGGGTCCTGGACAAAGCAGAGAGAGGACTCCCCAGGTGGTTCTGGGACTGAGTGAGTGGGGGGACGCAGAGAGCTTAGTGGTGTCAGAGGGAATGAAAATGCTGAGGATAGAAGTCCTGGGGAGTGTTCAGAGAGCAAAAGGTGTGGTGGAAAGCTCCTGTGTGGGGCTTCCTGCTGCCCGTGTAACAGGCATGGCTACAGCAGAGCCAGGGGAAGCTCCTGTTGGTGAACACAGGGTATTTAACAGCATAAAAGAAAGAAAGAAGAGAAAATGAACACTTAGCTCTCTAGACAAGGAAGAATAAATTGTCACTGAAAACTAGACTAACAGCACAATCACAGGGAGCTTCATGATAGGTCCAACCTTAATATGATTTATCTCATTGCAACTATTAATATTATTTCCATTTTACATATTGGGAGACTGAGGCGCAGAAAGGTTGATGAAGAGCTAAGAATTAATAGAAAGAACTTGGAGAGTCTAGTCTATTGACTTAAATTCATACTTCTTACACCATGCTCTCTGCATTTTGGGCTAGAAAGACTCCAGAATGAGATTTAGGATGGATGTGAACCCTGGGCTTTGGAGAGCCCTTCATCTGAGTTCTCAGCAGTGACGTCCAGAGTGAGAAAGGCTAGAATCTGGGTAATAAAAGGATTTGTATAAGAGAAAAAAAAATTAGTAGAAATGGAAGAATTTCTGGAAGTATCATATTAACAAGAGTCAATGGTAATGAAAGAAGAAATTGAAGATTCTCTTAAAACTTTGGTGAAAAATAACCCACCAGCAATCAATGGAATATCACCGACATGTTTCAATCAACAGATGAAGGCCTGAATGTGCCCAGGTATTAGAGGACACCTGTTTGGCCAATTAACTGGAAGAGATCCATATTCATTCCCATTACCAAGAAAGGTGATACAATGAGCTGTGGAAATTATCAAATGATATCAATAATATCATTGTTGTTGTTGTTATGTGCCATCGAATCGCTTGCAACTCATAGTGACCCTATGTACAAGAACTCTAAACGCCGTTCTATCCTGTTCCAAACTCCCCATCTAAAATGCACTCATTCCCACCACTCCACTTACAGAATCGATCCATCTCATCCAGGGTCTTCCTCTTCTGCCTGTCCCTCCACTCTGCCAAACATGATGCCCCTCTCCAAGGACCAGTCCCTCCTTGCAACATGCCCAAAGTATGTTAGACGAAGCTTCAGAATCCTTGACTCCAAGGAGCATTCCAGCTTCACTTTCTCCAGGGCAAACCTGTTTGTTCTCCTAGCAGTCCATGGTATATTCAGCACTCTTCTCCAGCACCACAGCTCAAAGGCATCAATTCTCTTTCTATCAACCCTATTCACTGTCCAACTCTCTGATGCATAGCACGTAATTGCGAAGACTATAGCCCGGATCAGGCTCACCTTAGTCTCCAGCCTGACATTGTTGCTCTTCAGTACTCTTGAGAGGTTCCTCACAGCTGACTTTCTAAATGCAATTCATCTCTTGATTTCCTGACTGCTGTCACCCAAAATGGCTAGAATAGTGCATTGACAACTGCAGAAGCTCATGCTGTGTTTAGAAGCAGCTATGTTACTAGGGCTATCATTGCTGATGTCAGATGGATCCTGGCTGAAAGCAGAAAATACCAGAAGACTGTCTATTTGTTTTACTGACTATGCAAAAGTATTTGACCATGTGAGTCATAACAGATTATGACTAGCATTGAGAAGAATGGCAATCTCAGAACACGAATTATACTCAGATGAGACTATACCTATACTAAGAAGTTGCTTAAACAAAGCAGGGGAACATCGAATTATTTAAATCAGGAAAAAGTGCATCAGGGGTGTATCCTTTCTTCATAGCTGTTCAATCTGCATGGTGAGCAAATAATTTAAGAAAGTGAAATCTGTGATGAAGAATGATTAGGTGAAGACACATAGGATTAGAGGAAGACACATAAAAATCCTGTTCTATAGGAGACACTATTCTTTTTCCTAAAAGTGAGGAGAACTAGAAAGGCTTACTGCAGAAGCCTCCAATATGGATTGCATCTCAACATCAAGCAGACAAAAATCGTCACCACTGGACCAATAAGCAACATCATGACAGATGGAAGAAAGATTTCAATTGCCAGCACCTTCTACTGGAAGTTAGGAGATCAGGAAACATATTGCATTGGGAAAGTCTGCTGTCAGGCACCTCTTCAAATTATTAAAGAGCAATGATGTCAGTTTGAAGACAAAGGTGCACCTTATTCAGGACATCCCTCCCACCCCTGATCACTTGTTATGCATCTGAGAGCTGGACAATGAATAAGGATGACAGAACAAGAAGTGATGTCTTTGAGTTGCGGTATCCAGGACTCTTCAGTACTGAATATTCCACTGACTGCCAAATGTACAAGTATATTTTGGAGAAAGTGCAGCCAGTGTGCTTCTTGATTACAAGGATAGAGAACCTTCCTCTCACATACCTTGGACATGTTTCTAGAAAAGGCTATTCCTCAGAAAAGGACATCCTGCTTGGAATGGTGGAAGGTCAATGAAAAAGAGGAAGACCTTCAATGCGATGGATTGACACACTGACTACAGTCATGGGCTCCAGTGTGTCAGAGATGATGAAGATGGTGCATGATATGGCAGGGTTCAGATCTGTCGTCCGTAGAGTTGCTATGGAGTCTACTTGATAACATCTAACAAGAACAGCAACATCTTCAGGATGCTACGACTTATGAACCATCTCCATTAATTTTCCTATATCCACCTTATTCTGAACAAGATTTAAATTTACAAAAGAAAAGTTGACTCTGACTGGATGAGACCAGGCCACTTGCCTAGGATAAGTCTGATTCTCTGGATGATGACAGTTATAATCAGTTTGCAAGCAGTGAAGACTGGGCAATTTCCCAAAGTCAAGTCAACAATGATTAATTTGGGACAGACAAAAACAAACCACACACAACAAACCAAACTAACATATGTCTAATACATTCATCCCTTCTCTCTCTAATACAAACATTCTCAATTTATTCATTCGTCTGTTCAATCCAACCATCATTTATAGGTTCTTTGCTCTACCAGACAAAGTGGAGATATAAATACGAATGGATTTATATCTTTAAAATGTTCACAGTACAGTACTTTTTTATCATTTTCCTTTAAATAGTTTTCAATTTAATTAAAAGGAAAGGTAATATAAGTGAAAGTTGGTTTCTCTCAGCAGCTTTTCATGCCATCATTCATCCCCTCATATTCTGTGTGATTGTGGTCACGTAGAAAGACTTCTTTGAAATCCCCGATGCTCAGCTCCATGACTTCCTCATCAATAGTGAGAGTGCTGTGAGGTTAAACCGGAGAGGTCTTCAGGGGAAGATTAGAGTTTTGGAGGCCTTGGCAAGGAACTCAGATTTTATTCAAAGTGTGGCTGGAGACAATTGATAGAATGCTGAACTGTTACTGTCTTTATTGTCTAAAAATGCCTTTACATGAATATCAAGGAGAAAACAGTGGGAGAAGAACGTCTGTTAGGCTGTTCCAGGGCCTCATCGTACGTAGATAATTGCGCCTACGTAGATAATTGCGCCTGCAGAATGCAGGCGAAACATGGATCTCATTGCCCTCAAGTTAGAATTGACTCCTAACTGCCCCTCCAGTGGGTTCCTGAGGCTGTAAAAAGCTGTATATAACATGAGATGAGATTGATATTTTTGCTCCTGATGAACAGCTGGTGGATTCGAACAGCCAGTTAAGGTTTTTAAATTAGGAGCACAGCCCCCTGCGCGTTATCCTTTGGCTGTGGAGCTAACAAGTCTTGATTAGAGAATTGATCTGAGGGATAAAGGAAAGAGGAGTCTTGAAAGTTAGAATGCGTAGCGGTGCCATTTCCTGAGAGCATTCCTTTTCTGCTCAGCTGAATTCCAATATGCCAAAGCCGCTATCTCGTTTTGACCTCTAACTGATGGATCCCTTTATTATTTTCCTATTGGTTGTATTTTACAGACTTGTTCATTTCTGGCACTCTTTTTAACCTCTCATGGCACCCTGGTGGCACAGGAGCTAGTGGCTTGGTTGCTAACCCTACCGTCAGTTGGCAGCCACTCCATGGGAAAAAAGAGAAAATCTGCTTCTGTGAAGATGACAGCTTAGAGACCCAGTGAGGTAGGTCTGCCTTGCCCTATAGTGTTGTTTGCTATGAGCTGAGATTTCATGACTCCGGACATATAGATGGGTAGACAGGCAGATAAACAGATAAATTTGTTGTTATGTGCTAAAGATTTGGATCAGACTCATAGTGACCCCTCAGTGGGTTTTCAGAGGCAATAAATGTCACAGCAAGAGATCGCCCATCTGTTTCCCACAAAGCAGCTGGGGGATTCCAACCTGGCACCTTTAGGTTAACGGCATAGCTTCTTAGCACTTAGTCACCAGAGCTCCATGTATACATGCGCGCGCGCGCGCGCGCACACACACACACACACACACACACACGCACACAGAGACATAGGTATCTGTGTTGGTTTTAGGTTCCATCAAGTTCATTACGACTCATAGCAACATATCTGACCCTTGCCCCGTCCTGTGCCGTTCTCATCACTTTTGGAGGCCATTTTTTAAAAAAAATAATTTTAACGAGAGTTTACAGAGACTTAGGGTTTCCAGTCATTCATTGTTGCACTTTTCTCCCTGTCCACCCCTCCCCCTAAATTTACTCTTCTCCTAGAAAAGTAAAAGAAAAACTCATTGGTTTGTTGTTGGTTTTTTTGTTTCTTTGTTTTGTTTTGTTTTTAAAAACCCAACAGCCTCATTGTTATGCAGTCCCTTCCCCCGAGTCCACTGCGCTGTGCAGCTTTCATTCTAGACTCCTGTCTTGACAATTATACCCAATCCTATTACAGTAACGCGGTCAATTCATCTTCTGAGTGTCTTCCACTCTTCTTCTAAGGTTCCACCTTTCTCAGCATGATGTCTTTTTCCAAAGACTCATCCTTTCTAGCAACATGTCTAACATATGTGAGACCAAGCTTCATGATTCTTGTCTCTCTTTTTTTTTTATTTTAAATTTTATTAATTTATTGAACATTTACAGAGATTTTGGATTTTCATTCATTCATTGTTTCACTTTTCTCCCTGCCCAGCCCTCTCCCCACCTCTCCCCCAGTTCGCTCCTCTCTTTGAAAAGTAAAAGAAAAATGCCTTCTTTGGTATAAAATCCCCCTGCACCCCTCCCACTGCCCGAGTACACTCCACTATGCAACCTTAATTCTGGACTCTTGTAATAACCATAATACCCTATCAGAGTCTTCTCTCTTAAGAAGCACCTTGATTTCATTTCCTCCGAGACAGACTTGTTTGTTCTTTTGCCAGTCCATCCAGGATTAGTCTCTTAACACAGTTCAAAGATGTAGATTCTTCTTCCTTACTCATCCTTACTCATTATCGAACTTCCAGATGCTCAGGAAGCAATTTAAAGGAGTGTGGCTTGTATCAGGCCCACCTGAGCCTTTAAACTGGCATCTCTGGCTCTGTGGCACTCGGTTTTTCCAACGCAATATCTCACATCCCCTTCATCACTAAACATGTAGAAAGCCTTCTCTGTATGACATCTGTGTATATTCATGTTTCTCATAAACCCTAAATCTGATTTCGCCTTTTTAGTTCTTTATGCATTGCCTGCTTTTGAGTTACTCTTCTATTTTTTTTTTCCTTTTCCTTTTTGATAGTAAACAACAGTAAGTCTTTTGTATGGACCCATGAGGTTTCTCTAAGGATAAATCTTCTGATGATTTGCCATTGCATCTCAGTTTATGTACGTATGTGTGTTTGTAAGTAGCTTTAGTTTCCTGTATTCTTTGACGCAGAAAGAAAGGCTCTCACCAATCAGCTTGCAGCTATTTAGTTAATCCCCCTGTTTGCAGTCTGGATCCTGATCCTTGCATATGCCAGGCCTGGTTTGCCCAAATCCCTGTTCTCTCCAGTTCAGTTCTTACTTAGAATAAATATCCTAAGCAGGAGTGGCATCCACTTTCTAAACAACATGCCTCCAGAAGCTCTCTGAACTTTGATAAATGTCAAAAGTTGTAGAGGGGCTTCAGGCCTTTTATTCATAGAGTCACTATGAGTCGTGCTCAGCTCAGAAGACAATCAACAACAACAACAACGACAGTAGGAGGAGGAAAGGAGCTTGACCATTGTGGGTAAAGAACTTTTATCTTAACCTTTAAAAATAGGACATCTGAACAGCATTTTAAAAATTATCTCATTTCTATGCTTTAAGTCATCCATTAGGTTGAGGAATTAAATTCTGAAAATTAGGAAAGACTCATGAACTCTTTAGTGATTATGTAAGAGAAAACTAGAAGTCTTATTTATTTAACCACTTTATGTCTAGGAGTAGTTGCCAAACATATTACCGAATCATTATAAAATCATCTTACCTCAATAATGCAATTTCATTTGGCTATTTTAGATATTAAATTACTTGGCTTACTGATGAGCCTGAGAAAAATTGGTTTTAGAAACAGCCATGTCTTCAAACTATGGTTTTAGAGACTCTGTATTTGCAGTATTTATGTGGACTAATGAGGACTTTTCTCAAGCGCTATACACTGCACTTAACAGCTGTTCTTCCTGCCATCCTCCGCCGTCATCATTCCTTCCTGTGTTCTCTGAGGACTTGACCCTTTTCTACCTACAGGAAAGAAAATTGCATTCCAATCAAATATGTACTCTTCAGAGGGCTGTCCAGCTGAGGACCATTAGTAACACCACACTGCGAGATTTTAAATGGGTCTCTCTTCATGTGAATGGACATATGTGATCGCACAGTGGTGTCCTTGGAAATGTTGCCTGCTGCTTTCTCACTTTTGGTCAGTGGGGTGTTTCTCAGAAGTCTAACGTGAGATATAATCATTAATTAAAATCCACATCTATAGATAAAAGATGGAAATATACCGAGGTGACATTAAAAAATATGCAGCTTCAGTTATACATTCCCTTTTATAAAACACAGTGCTGAATTGCATAGATAATCTATCTCATAATGGTATCTGTGCTGTTTCTGTAAAAGTGAGGTCACCAAAGAACTTTTTAAAATGTCTGTACAATCCTTTTAATAAATATATGTCTCTATAATCCTTTTACTTGCACTTGCTTTTTTACTTTAAATAAATTAGTGTGAGAATCAATTGAGAATAATTTCAGTTAAGTAGGACTACTAGTCATGTGGACAGTGATGACATTTATAAATTCATTGAAGCACAACATACAAAATAAACAAAAAACAAAAAAAGATTCTCACTCTGGGCTAATTTGGCAGCAACATGATAGATGATGAAGAATTGAGATTGTTGACAGCTTCAGTTTACTTGGCTCTGCAATCAATACTCTTGGTACAAGCAGCCAGGAAATTAAAAGACAAATTGCACTGAGAAATCTGCTGTGAGAGACCCCTCCAAAATACTGAAGAGCAATGATGTCAGTATGACGACTAAGGTGCACCTGATATAGACCATGGTCTTTGCAATTACTTGCTATGCATCAAAGAGCTGGACAATGACTAGGGATGATAGAAGGAGAGTTGATGCCTTTGAGCTGTGGTGCTGGAGAAGAGTATTGAATATACCATGGACTGCTAGGAGAACAAAGAAGTTCATCCTAGAGAGGGTGAAGCCAAGCTGCTCCTTGGAGGCAAGGATACTGAATCTCCATCTGACATACTTTGGACATGTTGTAAGGAGGGACCAGTCCTTAGAGAGGGACATCATGCTTGGGAGGGTGGAGGGACAGTGCAGGAGAGGAAGACCCTTGATGAGGTGGATTGATTTAGTGACTGGGGTAATGCTGGTAGGTGTGTCGGAGACAGTGAGATTGGCACAGGATAGAGCAGGGTTTAGGGCTGTTGTACATGGGGTCACTGTGAGTCACAGGTGACTTGACGGCACATAACAACAACAACAGCAGCTCTTCAGCTGTGCTTCAGTTTGCTTAGCTCTACAAACAACACTCTTGTACCAACAGCCAGGAAATTAAAAGACGAATCGCAGTGGGAAAGTCTGCTGTCAGAGACCTCTCCAAAGTATTAAAGAGCAATGATGCCAGTCTGGAGACTAAGGTGTGCCTATATAAGCCATGGTCTTTGCATTTACTTGCTATGCATTGGAAAGCTGGACAATGACTAGGGATGATAGAAGGAGATTTGATGTCTTTAAGCTGTGGTGCTGGAGAAGTGTGTTTACTGGGGTAATGGGGGGCCACGTGTATCAGAGACAATAAGATTGGCACAGGATAAAGCAGGAATTAGCGCTATTGTACATAGTGTTGCTATGAGTTGCAGGCAACTCAATGGCACATAACAAAAACAACAACACCTTGTGCTCTGTACAGTACTAGTTGTTGTGAGTTAATGAATGGTGAATAAGGCACATGAATTTCTAACTCAACTTTCCAGATCTCTAGGTGATCATACACAAATAAACTAAGAAATTAATGTTTTTACCTTTTTACAACCCCACCAACAATGTATAAGAGTTTCTTTCTCACTACATCCTCTCCAACATTTATTACTTGCTCCTTGTTAAACTTTGCCTCTGTTATTGGAGTGAGATGATACCTCAGAGGGTTTTGATTTGCATCTCTCTTATTGCCAGTGATATTGAACATTTCTTCATATGTCTGTTAGCCTTTCAATATTTGCTCTGTGAAAATTCTTTCAGTGTCTTTTGCCCATTTTGTAATTGGGTTATCAGTCTTTTTCTTGTGGAGGCCCAGGTGTATTCTGTAGACTTTCGTTGTGAGACTCTTGTCTGAGATGGTATTACCAATTGTTTCCAATCAGTAGGTTTTCTTTTCACCCTGTTGGAAAACGTTTCTGATGCACACATGGATTTAATCTTTAGAAGGTCTCATGCATCAGTTTTATCCTTTTTAGATTGTGCATTTCTGGTTATATTTAGCAGTCTCTTTATACCTTGGACTAGTGCTTCTAAGCTTGATCCCAGTTTGTCTCTTATGAACATTATGGTTTTGGTTTTACTCCCAGGTCTCTGATCTACCATGATTTGATTTTTGTATGTAGAATGAGATGTGAATCCTATTTCAGTTTTCTGCAGGTAGCAGTCCAGTTTTCTTTTCACTCTGTTGAAAAAAGTTTCCGGAAGGCACTTCCTTAAAAAAGACAAATATAGAAATTCCATATGAACCAAATATTCCACTACTTGGAATATACCCTGAGAAAATGAAAACTGAGGCACAAATGGGGACTTGTCCAGCAATGTTTCTAGCAACATTATTCACTATTTCAAGAACATGGAAACAGCCCAGATGTCCAATCACAAATGAATGAATTGAGAAATTATGGTACTTTTTACATAATGGAATACTATGCAGTACGCAAGAGCAATGCTTTTGTAAATTATTACCTAACTTGGGAAGGACAGGAGAGCATTATGCTGAATGAACTATCAGTCTCACAGGGACAAATATTGTATAAAACCATTATTGTAGAAAGAGTCTGAGGATCCAAGGAGGGAGAGGCTTGAAGCAGAGGAATGAGGATGTGTAGGGGAGGGGGGTATTGATCATGGGGTTGTACAGCTTGATGGGTGGTGGGGTTAGGAAAATTGGACGAATCTGTTCTGGAAAACTATGTATTTGAATTTTGTAAATAAACTAGTATAATAATAGAAGAAAAACAAAATTAATATTCTTATCATGGAATGCAGTTAATCAAATAAGGAGACAGGGAGATACAGTGGAGGTTACTTTGTATTGGATGGCTGAGGTGATTTCTCAGAAGCTGACAGCTGAGCACAATCCTCCTTCAAGAATCACAAAAAACCAGCTAAGCTAAGAACTGGGGGAATAACATTCTAGGCAGAGATAACAACAAATGCAACCTCCTTGAAGGAGAAAAGACTATAGAAAAGCCAAGAAAAAGAAATAGAGGCCAACAAGGCAGAAATTTAACCAGCAACAGGAGAGAAAAGAAAAGTGAATAGAAACAGGGCCAGACACAGAGGATACTAAGAGCGTGGGAAAGGGATTTTGCAATTTAAAGAGCATTAGTCAGTGGGCTATTCACACATTTAATGACAAGCTTAGAGAAAACCAATTAAACAATAGATGGAACTACCAGCTTTTGGGGGGAAAGAGGTAATTAAGTTAAAAACCTAATGCAATTGAATTAATATTTTAAAAAATATTCCCAAGAAGGTGCTTCATCAATAAAGCAAGAAAGGAAGTTCTATTTAGTAGTTAATGATGTAGAAATGAGAGAGCTAGCTATGTGATAAGGTACAAGATATTTAACCTCTTGTTTCTGTTCCCTAATTTCTGAGATGAGATTAGAAGATGGAGGGAATACAGAGAATCACTGTACCAGAACAAACAGATTGACACTGAAGAATTTCAGGAAGCACCATACGAACAGGTCCCAATGGTAATGAAGGAGGAAGTGGAAGCTGTATTGAAGGCACTGGTCAAAAATAAGGCCCCAGGAATTGATGCGATACAGATTGACTTGTTTCAGTTA
Organism: Elephantulus edwardii; assembly: GCF_000299155.1. NCBI lineage: Eukaryota > Metazoa > Chordata > Mammalia > Macroscelidea > Macroscelididae > Elephantulus > Elephantulus edwardii. Next base: position 4,764,986 of record NW_006399965.1, on the reverse strand, counting down.
AGAGATGCAGCCTGGAATCACTCACCAGTTGATGTCAGGAAATTTGGAGGATGGCTGTCTGGCCAATGAATGAGAAGAGGTCTTTATTTGTTCGTATTCTCAAGAAGGGTGATCCATCTGAATGTGGAAACTGTCAAACAATATCCTCAATATCACATGCAAACAAAATACTGCAGAAGATCATTCAAAACAGACTAGAAGAGTTCATAGGTAGGGAGTTGCCAGAAGTTTAAGTAGAGTTTAGAAAAGGCGTGGTTTTGCAAGGATATCATTGCTGATGTCAGATAGTTCCTGACTGAAAGTACAGGATGCCAGAAGAATGTTAATTCTTGCTTTATTGACTATGTAAAACCATTTGTCTATGTGGATCATAGCACATTGTGGCTGACATTGAGAAGAATGGGAGTCTCAGCACTAAATTGTGCTCATGCAGATCCTATACCTGGGCACAGGAGGCTGTTGTGCGAACAGAGCAGGGGAATGCTGTGTGGTTTAAAATTAAGAAGGATTATATTCTCTTTCCATACCTATTTAATCTGTATGTTAAACAAATTATTTGAGAAGCTGGACTCTATGAAGAGGAGTGTGGCATCAGGATTGGAGGGAGACTCATAAGTATTGTGTCATTTGTATTATGCAGATGATACAACATTGCTTCCTGAAAGTGAGGAGGACTTGAGACACTTGTTGCAGAAGATCAAAATGCAGCCTCCATGGATTGTTTCTCAATATAAAAAACAAACAAACAAAGATTCTTACCACTGGATCAATAAGTAACATCATGATGGATGGAGAGGAGATTGAAACTGTTAACAGCTTCATCTTGCTTGGATCCATATTGCACTGGGAAAAATCTTCCATTAGGGACCTCTCCAAATTACTGAGGAGTAATGATGTCAGTTTGAGGACTAAGGTGCATCTGATTCAGGCCATAGTTTTTCCATTCACTTGTTATACATCTGAGAGTTGAACGATGAGTAAGGATGACAGAAGAAGAACTGACACCATTGAGCTGTGATGTTGGAGAAGAGCACTGAACATCCCATAGACAGCTAAGAGGACAAACAAATATGTCTTGGAGAGGGTGCAGCCAGAGTGCTTGTTGGAGGCAAGAATGGCGAGTTTTCACCTCACATGCTTATGGCATGTTTCTAGGAGGGACTATTCCTTGAAGAATGACATGATTCTAGGAATGATGGAGGGTCGACGGAGAAAAGGAGGACCCTCAATCATGTGACTTGATTCAGTGACTGCCACAATGGGCTCTTGTGTGTCAGGATGTGTAAGGATGGCACAGGCTAGAACAGGGTTCAGATTTTTTTCCCCCACATCGTTGCTATGGGTTGTACTCAACTAGATGGCACCTAAAAACAACAACAACAACAGCAGCAGCAGCAGCAGCAACAGTGCTTTTACAGCTTTGTAGAGAAGATTAAGTAGAACTTACAGCCTCAGAAATCCAGCTGGAGGGTCAGCTATGTGTTGCTTCTGTCTTGAGAGGAATGAGGTTTGGATTTTGGGAATGTCTTTGGTAGTACATTCCTGGGAAATAATCAGGTATATCCATTTAGACATTTAAGGAAGTAAGTCGAGGATGGCATCCTGAATGGGGGAAAAAGAAAGTCACAGAAACAACTGTATGTTATTATTAGGTGTTACGGAGTTGAATATGATTCATAGAAACCCTTTAAACAGTAGATCTGAACTTTGCCTTATCCTGCAACAGACTCACTTTCTCTAAAATCCTTGAGCCCATTGCTGCAGTCACTGTGTCATTTCATCGAGGGTCTTCATCTCTTTCTCTGATTCTCCACCTTTTCCAGCCTGGGGTATGTTTCCAAGGACTGATCCTCCTGATTACGTGTCTAGGTTTGTGAGATGAAGTTGTACCATCTTTGTCTCTAAGAAGCAGTTTGGTTTTATGTCTTCTAAGGCAAGCTTGCTGGTTCTTTTAGCAGTCCTTTAAACAGTCAATACTCTTCTCTGACACCACTATTAAAAGACTTCAATTCTTCTTCTGTTATCCATATTCATTGTCCAACTTCCAGGAGCATAAGAAGCAAATGAAAAGATCTTGACTTGATTCAGGCACTTATTAGTCTTTAATTTGACATCCTTGCTCTTCAGAGCAACAGAATTTCCAATGCAATACATTTTTTGATTTCTTGACTGCTGTACCATGGACGTTGATTGCTGAGTCAAGTAAAATAAAATTGTTGACAACTAGAACCTTTTCTCGTTCTATCATGGTATTGCCTCATTGGTTCAGCAGTGAAGATTTTTGTTTTCTTGATTTTGAGACATAATCTGTATTGAAAGCTGTAGTCTTATCTTCAGCAGCAAGTATTTCACATCCTCTTCACGTTCAGAAAGCAAGTTTCCTTCATTTTCATAAGTCGTTGATGAGTCTTCCTTCAGTCTTGATGCCAAATTTTTCTTCTATAACCCAGATTCTCAAATTATTTGGTCAGCATACAAATTGAATAGTTAAAAAGAAAGAATACAAACCTAAAACATACTTTCTTAATTTTAAACCATACAGTATTCCCTCATTCTGTTTCAAGAACATCATCTTGGTCTATGTATGTTTCACAATGAGGAAAATTAAGTGTTATATATTTTCTCAATCCTTTTAAGTGTTAAGCATATTTTTTAGTCATTTGTGTTTAAAATTAATTTATGTCTATCAATAAAATTATTTTTAACAAAATGCGATATGCATGTAAAATGGAATACACGCAGCCACTGGCTTAGCGTTGAGATCTGTTCCTATGTCTTTAAGAATTTTTAGCCATGAGGCATATTTAGCCTTAATTTAGTGCAAGAAAAGACACAAAGGTGTAAATGATTTAAAAGCCATCTGTACAGCAAATGTAGGAGGAAGTGATGAAGAATCTGTTGTGAGTAGGAATTGGTTCAGTTGTTTCAAAGGGAGGGTAAACTGACGTGATATTAAAAGGTAAATGCAGGGTGTCCATACGGGGTACCCTGGCACCCGGGGACTGCTGGTATTGCTCAGACAAAAATAGGGAACAAACTGCTGACACATGCAATTCAATAAGGAAAATGAAAAATTAGTTTTCTTGAGCAAAGGAAAGCAAAACCAAAAGATGCATACATTTTTTAAAAGGCAAAACAGACCTATGATATTTTAAATCAGAGTAGCAGTTTCTAGGTAGCTGAGGTGTAATAATTTGGATGAAGGTTTAAGGAAAATTTCTGGAATGATGATGATGTCCCTTATCTTCATTGAGGTCATGGTTACTCAACTGTAATCACTTGCCAACAGGCTTTGCTTCCTATTTCATCTTGGTCTGGAAACTTCACAGAAACCCACCTATTTAGTATTATACCAACATGCAAGTTCATTGAAGGCTTCACTTACGATTTGTGAGTATGTATTCATAAAACTGTATTCGAAATAAGCACAAGTTAGTTGGATTAGGGAGAGAATCCAGAAAATGCTTTTACATTCTATATTCATTTTAATTTTTATGATTCTTAATAAAATCATGGAACTCTGGTGGCCCAGTGTGTAAGGAGTTACTGCCACCTCAAAGGCTGTTGTTTGTTGTTTAATGCCATCAAGTCGTAGACGACTCATAGCGACCCTATGAACGAACAGCCTGAGCACTATTCGTACATAGAGTTTCCGGAGGCAAGCCATTTTGGAAGTGGATGCCGCTCCTGCTTCCAGGCTTGATTTAGTCGGGAAGCTCCAGCCAACACTGTCCACCATGGGTGCCCATTACCACGATTGGCACATCACTGTCACAGGCTTCAGCATCACAGCAACCACGAGTTATCTCTGTACAGCAACACACAGACCAGTGCTATACCACCTAGAAGGCAGGCAGTTCAAATTCACCAGCTACTCTTTAGGAGAAAAATGGATATTTTGCTGTGCCAATTACAGCCTCTGAAAACCAATTGGAAGGCCAGCTATTAGTCAGTTCTGGTTTGATGACAAAAAAAGAACAAAAACATCATAAAATAAGTCTATCAATTAAAAATGAAATATAAATCCTAAAAGGTACTGATTTAAAACTACTCAAAGGACATGTGTCCTCCTAGCCTGCTCTTCCGCCTCCCAACCACAGCAGAGAAGCTGTTTCCAGGACACCTGTCATTTGGCCTTAATTCTGCAGAGACTAGAGAAACTGTGAAGCACAGAACAGCTGAGGAACAAGCTGATTTTTCAGAAATTAAGCACACTGGAGAAAAACAAACAAACAAACAAACAAAACAGAGAAGCTGGATGTATATAAAAAGACCTGTTCTGAATTTCAGCATAAATGTCTGAAGAATTAAAAAAAAATTGTCTGTTTGCAAAGCATGTAACCTGTGCTATAGGAACATTTCATGTACATCTGGGTATTAGAGACATGCATACAAGAGCAGACATATGACCAGCAATGACATTATGTCTCCGCAGGAGGAAGAACACCATAGAAATGGGCTGCAGCCGTAAGGCCAGTCATCAGGGTCATCAGGAAGCCTTCTTAGGAGTATTAAAGAAGAAAAAAATCCTCAAAGGATGTTCTGATTGCTCTGCCTTATGCTCTCCTGCCGCCCAAGCTTTTAAACTAGTATTCCCTACGGTTATTCTCACTTTCCAAACTTTCTTTTAATCAAAATATCTGCAGGGCCAGAACCGAACTGCCAGTTGATGCTAACACATTTTCTAATACCTGTACTTGTATTTTGGCCTTCTGACACTTATATATCCCAGGAGTACCTAAACTAAGCAATTAGTGCTTCTAATTTCAAGTCCAGACATTCCTTGCAGAGAGCAGACAGAAAATTATTTTTCATAAGAGAATAAATTTTTTGCCTGCTAAATCCTTGCTATTAAATTAGCTTGATGGTTATTTGCTGTTGTTTGTTAGTTTTCTTAATCCATAGAAATTGCAGTTGTTTATTCTGAAGCAAACTTATGCAGATTTGTTTTCCATATTTCCCAGAAACATCTAAATATAAACTCTTTACTCTGGGGTCAGAAGTGACTCATACCTTACTTGCTAGTGGGATTTTGGAGGTTAAAAAATCAACAGTGAAGAGATTGCCCAGCTTTATACGGTGGAGTTACTAACGAATTAGAATCAGCAGAGAGACATCATTTTTGGTCTAGCAGTGCAAACTTCCTATGGGAAAGCAAGAGTTCCTTTGTAAGTGTGTGCATATATTTATGTGTGTATATACGTGCGTACACACACGACTGGAACAGTACTTCACTGGAGAACTACCAGAAATACAAGCTGGGTTTAGAAGAGGCCATGACATTAAGGACATCATGTCAAGGACTACTCCAGAGTTTTAAAGAACAACAAAGCCGACCTAGAAACTAAAGTGCACCTAATCTAGGCCACAGCCTTTACAATTACTTACTATGAATCAGAGACCTGGGCAATCCCTAAGGAAGACAGAAGAATTGATGCCTTTGAGTTGTGGTGCTGGAGAAGAGTATTGAACAGACCATGGAATGCCAAGAGAACAACAGATTTGTTCTAGAGAGAGTGAAACTAAGATGCTTTTTGGAGGCAAGGATGTTGAAGCTCTGTTTTACATACATGCTGCCCAGAGGCACCCATCCTAGAAAGAGGATATTAGGGTTGGAAGGGTACAGCCAAAACAGAACTTGCAAAAACAGAAACGCAAGAAAATATGATCTGGAATATAAAAATGGAAATGGCCAAAGATTTCAACATGGTAGAGAGACAAACATTAATATTAGTAGTATGAAGAAGTGGTCAACTACTCATTAGATGTTGTTGCTGTTATGTGCTGTCAAATCACCTGCAACTGTTAGTGACCCTATGTACAACCTTGTTCCATCCTGCACCAATTCCATTGTCTCCAACCCATCTACTCCCATAACCCCAATCACTGAGTCAATCCTTCTCCACTTATGAAAAGTAGACAGCTCTGCAACCTGCCCTATCCTGAGTCAACCTCACCATCTCTGACACACCTGACCTCATTGCTGCAGTTATTGTGTCAATCCATCTAATCCAGGGACTTCCTTTCCCATGCTGATCTTCGAACACTCCAAGCCTGATGTCCTTCTCCAACAACATCCCCAAAGAATGTGGGACAAATTCTTGCCTCCAAGGAGCAACCAAGTTTTACTTTCACCAGGACATACCTATTTGTTCTGTTAGCAGTTTATGGTATGTTAAATACTCTTCTCCAGTGTCACAACTCAAAGACATTGATGCTTCTCTATCAACCTAAGTCATTGTTCAGCTCTCAGATGCATAGCAAGCAATTGAGAAGATCATGGTAATATCATATCTGATAAGCATAGCTAAAATTTATAGAATATTTCAGCACCTTAAGAAGAAAAATGTAAATAACACAATCATAAAATGGGCGCAGCATATGAATAGACAATTTATCAAAAAGGTATTCAGATGGCAAAGAAACACAAGAAGAAATCTTCAAAATCTGAGCTATCCGAGAGTTGTAAGTGAAAATGACTATGAGATATCATCTTGCCCTAACAATAGCAGAAAAGTTAAAAAAAAATCAGCAAATAACAAATATTAGTGAGGTTGTAGAGAGATTGGAACCCGTATTCACTGCATGTGGGATAGTAAATTGGTGCAACCACTGTGGAAGGCAGTTTGACGCTCTCTCAGAAAGTTTCACATAGAAACACCATTTGACCCAGCAATACCACCACTGAGATTATATCCTAAAGAAACTATAACCGTCATCCACACAGATGTATGCATAACCATGTTTATTGTTGCATTATTCACAATAACAGATGGAAACAACCCCAGTGACTACCAACAAATAAATAAATGCATAGAAAAGCCTATGATCTATTCACACAATGGAATACTATGCAGCACTGAAAAAATAATGAACTCGTGAAATGTTCCACAACATTGAAGACCCTTGAGGATATTATGCTGAGTGAAATATCTCAGTCTCAAAATGACAAATACTGCATGACACCACCTTTATAAAGCAGGACTGACATGGGGGGTTGGGAGGAGAATAGGAAAAGAGTGTATAGATACTGAACACTGTATTGGCACAGATGAAGAAAAGAATTGTTTAAAAGAAATATGTGATTAGGCACTATTGTAAGATAACAGTCCAGAACAGGAGGTACATTGCAAAGAGGACTGGATGAGGGCGGAAAGGTGCAGCAATGAGTGAATATTTGTTTGTTAAAAAGCAGTTAAGTGAACTGGGGATGGGGCAAGGGAGGGAGAGGGAGGAAGTGTACAACAATGAATGAATGAAAATTAAATTTTTCTGTAATCTTTCATTAAAATCACAATTAAAATAAAAATATTATAATAAAAAACAAAATGCTAAAGAACAACAAAGTCCATTTAAACCTAGAATTAGCCTGATCTAAGCCATGATCTTTTCAGTTGCTTGCTATACAATTGAAAATTGGATGATGGTAAAGGATGACAGAATAATCCAGGACTTTTGAAATGGACTGCAAAAACAACAAGCAAGTCTTGTAGAGGAAGTCCAGCTAAGGTTCTCCCTGAAGTATGAGGGTGAAACTTTATCTCATATACGGTAGACATGTTTTCAGGAGTAGCAAGTCTTTGGGTAATTACATCATGCTGGGAAAAATGGAGAGTCTGTGAAAGAGAGGAAGACAGCATGGCTATGAGTCATGGTCTACTCAATCGCACCTAACAGCATACATATAGATCAATTGAAGAGGAGAGCATGCCTCAGTTTTCTATTTAAGACAACTTAACTGGGACAATTTGAACATGAGGAACTCTTCTATTTTACTACATTATTAGAAAGGTTGAATTTTTAGTATTGGTTGTAGAGCCATTCAAAAGTTAAATAGATTTGAGAAATAAATGAATGAATGAATGAATGAATGTACGTTTTAATTTATTACTGTTGCAGCAATGTCCTGCTGACGATTATCCAGACATGACTGGAACAGTACATAAACAGAGAACTACTAGAAATACAAGCTGGGTATAGAAGAGTTTGTGACACTAGAGACCTTAACACCAATGTCAGATGGATCTTGCCTGAAAGCAAATAGTAACAAAGGAGTGTCTATCTGTTTTTCATTGGCTATGCAAAGGCATTTGACTGTGTGGATCACAACAAATTGTGGCTAACCTTGAGGAAAATGGGAATCTCAGGACACTTGATAGTGCTTATGTGTAACCTATACTTGAGCAAGGAAGCAGTCCTCAGAACAGAGCAAGGAGACACTGCATGATTCAAAATTAGGAAAGGATGCATCCTGTTTCCATACCCTTTTTTAAAATTAAACTTTTAAAAACTTTTTTATGTTGCTTTATGATTTCTTTATTTTATTCTGATTTATTTACAAGTTTGAATACATTGTTTGTCACTGTTTCCATACCTTTTCAATCTATACGCAGAACAGATCGTTCCGGGAAGCTGGGCTTTATGAGGAGGAATGGGACATCAGAAATGGAGGAAGTTTCATCAACAATCTACATTATGCAGATGACACAACTTTGCTAGCTGAAACTTTGGAGGACAGAAAACACTTCCTATAGAAGGTCAAGGGCTGTAATCTTTAATATGGATTGAAGCTTAGCATCAAGAAGATGAAGATTCTCACTAATGGGCCAATTGACAGCACCATGCCGGATGGATAAGTTGTTAACAATTAATGCTTTCTCTGCTCCACAATCAACACTCTTGGCACCAGCAGTTAGAAAATCAAAAGACAAATTGTATTGGGAAAATCTGCTGTCAGGAGTCTCTACAGAGTACTGAAAATCAGCAATGTCAGTCTAGAGACTAAGGTGTGCCTGATCCAGGCCATGTTCTTTGCCATTACTTGCTATGCATCACAGAGCTGAACAATGACTAAAGATGACAGAAGAAGAATCGATTTCTCTGAATAGTGGTGCTGCAGAAGAGTCTTGAAGATACCATGGACTGCCAAGAAAACAGGTAAGTCTGTCTTGGAAAGGGTGAAACCAAGGTTCTCCTTGAAGAGTAGGATTTGAAGCTCTGTCTCACATATTTTGGGCACATGGCGAGGAGGGTCTGGTTCTTAGAGAAGGACATCATGCCCATAATGGTGAAGGGATGGCACAGGAGAGTAAGAATCTGATGAAATGGATTGATACAGTAACTGGGGAAATGCGGGTAGGTGTGTTGGAATCAGTGAAACTGGCTAAGGACAGGGCAGGCTTCAGAGGGGCTGTACATAAGGTCACTATGGGTCACAGGTAACTTGACAGCACATAACAACAACAATAACAACTGTTGTGAAAAAAGTTCTTCACGATTTTGCAGTGAAATTTACACACACAGACACACACATGCACAGAGCAGTGCTTTGCCCCTTCTGACAACTGTTATCTAGAGAACATTTTGAATTTCTCATTATAGTCAGTCCCTCAGTCACATGCTTAATGCTGATGTATAAAGCTTTCAAAAATAGTCAAGACAACATTATGGATTTTTTTTGTTTGGAGAGGTGATTTTTAGGACATAACAGAATGTAAGTATGTATGCATTGACCACGTGGCTGTACACTTCCAGATTCCTTTACTAACACAATTAGAAATGGGTTACAAATCTCATTTGCAGGGGAAATGTTTTTTTCCTACGAGAGAGGTACGACTGTGCTTTTTGAATAGTTAGTATTAGAATTTATCCTTTGTAGTAAGAAAACAGAACCAATCAAGAGAAATAATGAATATATAACAATGAAGGGAAGCAAAGGAAAAATAAAAAGAAGATTATGGGTAAATTTTTGTATGCTTACACCAGATCTTAAACTTGTCGGTTTCTTCTCTTTGCTTTGGCTTCTTGGCGCTCAAGTGCAACATACTATCCTCCGTCTTTTCTTCCTCCTCTGTCTTTGTAATGTTTGCATTCTTTCTGGATGATATTCTTGATCTTTCCACAGTTCTTCTGTTCTTCACTCATTAGTGTTCAAGGCCTCTAAGCTGTTCCTGAGATGTCTTTTAAATTCAGATGGAATAGAATCAAGGTCAATGGGTAAGGACAACAAGTGAGGATGTCAGAAGAATTGATGTCTTTGAGTTGTGGTGCTGGAGAAGAGTGTTGAACATACCATGGGCAGCAGAGAGAACAAATAGGTCTGTCTTGGAGAGAGTGAAACCAAGTTTCTCCTTGGAGGCTTTTGAAGGATTTTGAAGCTCTGTCTCACATACTTTGAAGCACATGTCTATGAGGTCCAGTCCTTGGAGAAGCACCTCATGCTTAGAACGGTGGAGGGACAACACAGGAGAGGAAGGCCCTGGCTGAGATGAATTGACAGGCTAGCTCAGGCAATGGGATTAGGTGTGACAGTGTCAGTGAGACTGGCTCAGGGCAGGGCCAGGGTCAGAGCTGCTATACTTAGGGTTGCTATGAGTCACAAGCCACTCAACGGCACATAACAGCAATACCACCAGATACGACCCTCTAAAATATTTGCGGCATTTTGTAAAGAATAAAGCAAATTATGACAAAAATTAAACAAAGAAAATAAAATAAGTACTAAATAAACTAAGTTATATTATGACCTATGTTTGAAAATATTTCATGATGATTCAGGTAAGCACAGTCATGCAGTTTGTAAAACCAAAAACACTTTTGTAGTACCTGTTTTTCACTTGACTAAACTCAATTAAGACTTAGATTCTTAGATAAAGAAAATATATCTTAAACAAATGTTACTTTTCTTTTTTGGTAGAAAGTTTTACATTTATATAAATTTTTTCAATTATTATTAAATTTTATTAGTTTTAAT
>NW_006399965.1:4726750-4753451 GCF_000299155.1 Elephantulus edwardii | reverse complement strand
ATATTTCCCCTCCTTCTCCGGCAGAGCATCTGGTGGATTCGGACTGTGTACCTCTGGGATTGCAGTGCATCTTCTTGCCACTGGGCCACCAGAGCTTCCCCAAAAATAACTATGTATGGACCTCACCTGATGAATTGCACAGGAATCAGAATGACTCTATCTTCAGAAAGAAATGTTGGAGAAACACAATATCAGCAGTCAAAACTAGACTAGGTGCCAATTGTGGAACAGACCATAAGTTACTCATGTGCAAATTTAACTTGAAGTTGAAGAAAATGAAAATTAGTCCATAGGAATAAAAATATGACCTTGAGTCTATCCCAGTTTAATTTAAGAATCGTTTCAAGAACAGGTTTGAGACTTCTAATGCTAATGATCAGAGTCAGAGGAACTATGGAAGGACATCAAAGTTATCATCAATGAAGACAGCAAAAGGGCATTACAAAGATAGAGGAGAAAGTAAAAGCCAAAAGCATGTCAGAAGAGACTATTAAAATTGCATTAGAGCAGTGAGATGTCAAAACAAAAAGAAGAGACGCTGAAATAGAAGAGCTGACCAGAAAATTTCAAAGGAGACGAAGCAAAATATAATGAAATGTGACAAAAGCTGGAGTCAGAGAATGAAAAGGGAAGAACTTGCCTGATATTTTTCAAGCTCAAAAACTGAAAAACAAATTTAAGCCTCTAGCTGTAATTTTTATAAATGCTATAGACAAAATCTTAAATGATGCAGAAAGCATCAAAAGAAATTAGAAGGAATACATAATTATGTTACCATTTTTTAAAAAATTTTATTATTGTTTGTGTGTGTACCGTCAAATCGGATATGACTGGTACAGGAGGAGATTGCCCCTCCTTCTCCAGCAGAGCAACTGGTGGATTCGAACTGCATCCTTCTGGGATTGCAGGGCAGCTTCTTGCCACTAGTCCACCAGAGCTTCCTGTCACCAAAATATTTAAGGAAATATTTAAATAGTAAGTATTTGAAATATTGAATAAATATTTAATATTTAAATAGGAAATATTTGAAATATTGGATAAATGATATTCAGATATTTACTATTTAAATATTTGAAACATTTAAATGCACTGAAATATTTAAGGAAGAACCATATGAATAAAAGCCAGTGGTAATGAAGGACGGAGTTTAAGCTGCACTGAAGGTACTGGCTAAAAGTAAGACTCCGAGAATTGATAGAATACTAATTGACATGTTTCAACTAATAAACACAGCCCTGAATGTGCTCATCAGTCTATGCCAAGAGATTTGGAGGACAGTTGCCTGGCTTCCTGACAGGAAAAGACACTTATTTGTTCCTATTCCCAAGAAAGTTGCACAACAGAATATGGAAATTATATAACAGTATCATTAAAATCACATGCAAGCAAAATATTACTGAAGATCATTAAAAAAAATACTAGCATATTGAATTGACAGGGGACTGCCAAAAGTTCAAGTAGGATTTAGAAGAGGCTGTAGAACCAGGTATGCATCTGATGTCAGATGGATCCTGGATGAAAGCAAAGAATATCAAAAGAATGTCTACTTGTGTTCTATTGACTATACAGAGGCATTTGACTATGTGTATCCTAAAAATTTATGCTAACATTGAGAAGAATGAGAATGTCATTAACAGTTAATTGTGCTCATGAGAAATCTATACCTAGAATGTGGGATGCATCAAGTATAATCTAAGAAAAGTAGAAGCTGTAAAACATTAAATGGAATGTATAAATATTTATATCCTTTGCATCCACAGAAAATAGCTTTTCAAAAAAATACAAAAGGTGACTTTACACAGGAGCCTCACCTGAAGGACTGCACAGGAAATCAGATTTATGCTGTAGAAAGAATCATTACAGAAGCATGACAGCAGAAGTGAAAACCAGACCATGTGCTGATTGTGTAACAGATTATCAACTACACATGTGCAGGTTTAAATTGTGGGACTTACCTATCACTTTATTGTATTGGGGTAATGATCTACATATTGGTAATTTCTTTGTAGCTTGGGTATCTATATTCTTACTTATGTATCATTGTTCTAATTAGTCAGCATTTGCCTGTCAATTTGCTGTACTGAGATAACTTGTATGTGCTCAGGTGCTAAAGGTTGTGCCATCAGTGTTTTGAATGCCAGAGGAGTCACCCATGGTGGACAGGTTTTAGCAGAGCTCCAAGATTAAGACAGACTAAGAAGAAGGACTGGCCATCTATGTGAAACATTTGCCCTCTGAAAATTCTGTGAATAACAGAGGGACATACATAGATATGGTATTAGAGGTAGGGCCGAAATTGGCAGTAAATCATAATGAGGAGAAACAGCTGAAATCCTTTAGTAGTTGGAATAAGGAATACATAAAGGATGCATGTTGGAAAACTAGAAGTTGTGAAAAATGAAATGAAACACGTGAACATTGACGTTCTAGACATTAGTGAGATGAGATGGACTGGCTTTGACCACTTTGAATCAGAAAGAACTCAAGGTATACCACTTCCTCAAATTCCATCAGGCTTTCTGGACAGCCCAGTGAACTACAAGCAGGAAAAACATTTCAAGTCAATTTTGTTTTGAGCTTCAGGGCCCCAGGCTTTCAGGCCAAGTAAACAACATCAGCATATCAGATCCATGGGAGACATCAGTCACACCTGGACAATTATCCTGCTGTGACAGCTGTGTGTCTTAAATGGAAGAGCAGAGATCCTAAGCCATGAAAAAACAGTCAAGGAGCAGAAGCAAAGAGACAGGGAATTTTTCTCCAAAACTGATTCAGAGAGAAAAGCTTCCTTGAAGCTGGTACCTGGAATTTAGACTTGGAGCCTTGAAAACTCACGAGAGACCCACGTGAGCAATGGGAGGCATCACAGAAGTGACGTGGCTTGAGACATCATATCAAGGAGTAGCAGGCAGGCAGATAAGGTGGCAGGAGGGAGGTGCTGGCTAGTCTAGGCAGGATTTGGAAGAAGATGCCTGCAGAGCAGGGCAGGGAGCGGATGTGACCAAAACACATCAAAAGTGGGTATGCAATGAGGGTTGTAGAGTGGATTATATTTGGGGCTAGGGGGTGGGGTTTGGGGAGGTGCGGGAGGGGGGGATTGTGTACCAATGAGGGAGTTTTTCTTTTGCTTTAGCAAATGGGGGGGGGGGGTTTGTGCGGGGAGAAGGGTGCAACAATGAATGAATGGAATCCCAAAATCTCTGTAGATGTTCATTGAAATGAAAAATAAACAACCTAAATAAAAAAAGAAAAAGTGGGAGAACCAACACTAAATCTATTGATTAGATTTGTAATAGGGAAGTGTCTTTCATTTTTATTTTTTTTTTAGGTAAAATGCTTCTCTGTCAGATATTGTTCTAAAGCTGAGCATCAAAATGAAAACATACTGGGAAAGATTGGCTGACAACTTCCGAAATAACAGGCCTTTGAAAACTCCATGAGCACACTTCGATTAGACGAGCAGAGATGGTACCAGAGGCCGAGCCCTTGTATTTGGAAACACAAGGGAAGATGAAGAATTGTAAGCAGTCTTAGTGATTGAGATATGGGATATGAGCAGTATGAATGTAGGAAGATTGGACATTGTTAAGAAACCCGGCCTAGTTTTGTCAAGGAGGAAATGGAACACAAACATTTTGATGTACTAAGTATGTCAATATTTATGGGTATGGGGAGGTGTGATAAATTAGCCTGAGGCATTTTGAACCAGACTATCATATGATCTACTATGTTGGAGATGAAAAGGTGAGGAAAAAATGAAGTCATGTTCGTAGTTAAAAAGGCCATTTCTAGTTTGGTCTTGAAATATAATGTGAGTGACCAGATAATATCCATACACATACATGGAAGGCCTGTTAATATGACTATCATTCAAATATATGCACTAACAACCAGAGACTAAGAGGAAGAAATAAATGATGTCTACAAACTTTCATCGTCAGGAATTGATTGAACATGCAACAAAGATGCATAAATAATAATGGGCGACTAGAATACAAAAGTTGGAAACAAGGAAGAAGGATCAGTAGTTGGAAAACATGGACTTGGTCACAGAAATGAGGCTGGAGATAAAATAATAGAATTTGGTATAATCAGTGATTTATTCATTGTAAATGCCTTTTTTTAAAATTAATTTTAATGAACATTTACAGAGATTTTTGGTATACAATCCCCTGGTCCCCGACCCTACCCCCCTGCCAAATGCACTCCACTATGCAACCTTAATTCTGGATTCCTGTGATAATCATAATATGCTAGCATATATCACTTTTAAACTGTTCTCACCCTCATCTGTTTCAATTCAGTATACATAATCTATCCAGTTTTTCTCAGTCTTACCCCAACCCTGATGTCAGTCACTTTCTACAACAGTGGCACCATGCAGTATTTGTCCTTTTGTGACTGAGATATTTTACTCAGCATAATGTCCTCCAGGCTCACCCATTTTGAATAATATTGCATGAGTTCCTTGTTTTTCAATGCAGCGTAATATTCCATTGTGTGAATATACCACAGCTTCTCTATCCATTCGTTTGTTGATGGGCACTTAGGTTGTTTCCAACTCCTTGCTATTGTGAACAAAGCCACAATAAACATTGGTGTGCATATATCTGCTTGGATGTCAGTTATGGTCTCTTTAGGGTATATTCCCAGTAGTGGAATTGCTGGGTCAAATGGTATCTTTGTAAATAACCTTTTATAATAAACACAGATGTTGACATTATCCATGGACATCACCTGATGGACTGCATAGGAATTAGACTGATTTATATCTGTAGAATGAATTGTTCGAGAAAATAAATATAAGCTGTGGAAACAAAGCCAAGTGCTGATTGTGAAACAGACCATCAACTATTTGTATAAGTTCAAACTAAAGTTAAAGAAAACTAAAGCAAACCCACAAGAACCAAAATCTGACATTGAGTCTATCCCACTAATAAGTAAAGACCAGATGAGCTGTGGAAGGATATAAAAACAATACATAAAATATAGATAGAAAATATATAAAAAGAATAAAGAATGCAAAAGGTCATCAAGAAATCTGCCATCAGGAACTTCTCCAGAGTGCTAAAGAGCAGCGATGCCAACCTAGAGTCTAAGGTGGACCTGATCCAGGCAATGGGCTTCTCAATTACTGACTATGTAAATACTATGTAAGAGAGCTGGGCAGTGCCTAAGCATGGCAGAAGAAGAATTGATACCTTTCAGTTGTGTGGTGCTAAAGAAGAGTATTGATCATACCATGGATTGCCAAGAGAATAAACAGGAGTGTCTTGTTTCGAGAGGGTAAAATCAGATTTCTCCTTGGAACCAAAGATTGTGAAGCTCCATCTCACATACTTTGGGCATGTGGCTAGGAGGGACCAGCCCTTTGACAAGGGCATCATACTTGTAAGAGCGGAGGGAGAGCACAGGAGAGGAAGAGCCTGGATGAGATGGAGAGACACAGTGACCAAGGTAATGAGGGTAGGTGTTTGGGAGTCAGAGAGATCGATGCAGGTTAGGGCAGGGTTCAGAACTATCATCCAAAGAGTCACTATGAGTTGTAACAGACTCAGTGGTCCATAACAACAGCAGCAACAACAACACCTTTCCTGGAAATGAAAAAGAGAGGGGAAATGGTGTTGCATTCATAGTTTAAAAAGACACTTTCAAGTTCTATCTACTTTTCCATTAGAAGCTGAGCAGTTAAATACAGCTCCTACCACCTCCTTCCTCTAGAAAAAAACCCAGCATACTGTGTTAATTCCAACGCAGAGTGGTCCTCCATCAGGTTTCTGCAGTTGTAAATCTTTATGGAATGAAATCGTCCATGTCCTACCTCTCTGAGCACCTGGCAGATTCTAACTGCCACACTTAGTGGCCAGAGGCACTATACATTATGTATGTTCAGCATTCAGTTTCTTGCCTTCCCTATGCCAGTCTGAAGAGATGTTTGGTGAATTAATCAAATATGGAAAATTATCAAGGCCTTGGTCTTGTTTATGCGATGCTATCTTACACTTACTTTAAAAAGAATACTGTCGTTATGTAGAAAAGAACTTTGGGAGCGTAATCTGAAATGAGCTGGGCACTGTTAACCCTGAGGTGACCCTTCAAATCTACAAGCTGTTCTGCAGGAGAAAAAATGTGCAATTTGCTATTCAATTTTCAGCCTTGAAAACTGACTGGAGAGTCAGCTATGAATTGGAATGACTTGACAATGACAGAGAAAAAAAGATCTTTTATGTGTATATATCTTATGATTCCTCTCTTTCCTCCTACTATTAACACAGTTTCTTGTTATTATTATTATTATTATTCCAGCATCTGCCATTCTAAGCACGCAGTTGCTAAACTTTATTTCTGATAACTCCTTTCTATTATAGTTGTTTTGAATTCTAAGCAGTAAGTCCCAGGGTGATAACTGCTTCCTTTAGTCATCTGCAAATTTAATATGTGTTCTAAGAGCAGGACTTAAATATACTAAAGGAATTTCCCAGAAAAACACATGTTGATGCAGAAGAGTAATTATAGTTTTAAATACTTCTTTTACATCTGATCTCGTCATCTTCGTTTCTGTCAGCTAAAGCAATAAAAGGATAGATTCTCAAAATGGCTATTTGTGGCTTACAGCTATGACACTAATATTTTAATTGTGTGTCATTATCAAAGAAAAACAAACATAGCCTTTTTCTCCACCACAGTGTTTTGGAGAGATAAACACATGCACAAGTAATTACAGTGCCGAGATTTGAAAACAAATGAGTAGGTTCAAGGTATAGCCTTTCAGGAAAGCTTCAAAGCAGGATACTCAAAAGAGAGTGATTCAGCTCCTCCAATGAAGGGAAAAGAAAGATGCTTTGGGAATATGAAATAAACATAGCAAAGGAAATATACAGTGAAGAAACTGAAGGCAAACACACAGATTATGGGAAAATCTTTCAAAGAAATTTAAGCCAATCAGTGTGCCTATGACAAACACAGATACAAGCCAAATTGGAAAGTGCCATCTATTTTTTATTAAGACTTGAAATCAATTAAGGTGAGAATGCTTCCACCACAGAAATGCACTTTCATTTCTTTTATTATTTCTGGAGCCCTGGTTGAATGTTTACCAGTATACTACTGAGTATGTGTCTGAAATAGAAGAAATAATCTTACATTACACATTACTTCAGTCATACAGTGTATTTGTAATACTAAGATCAAAGTGGCTATTAAACAAATTTAATTACTAAAATAATAACAACAACAAGAATAATAATAATAAAGAATAAAATTCCAGTGCAATTAAAGAGAAAACATGAAACTTTTACAAGACCCATCCTTTGTTTTTAGTTGCCATGGGCTTTTATTATACTGTAGATTCTGAAATACTGTATCTGGTTGGAAATGTGAATTCTCAGCAAGATGTCATGTTTGAAACCTTGCTTAGTATTGGCTCTGGGCCAATAGCTAAGATAATAATAGAGAAGATGGGTATTGGTAGTGGCTATATCTTGCTTGAAGGTGGGCTTGACCACGAACTTCTGGGATTTGTAGTTATTTGTACCCACGTGGAATAGGTGCCTTGACACCAATAGTAAAGAAATCAAAGATATATTGTATTGGGAATTTCTACTATCTGGGACCTTTCTAAGTACTGAGGAGCAATGGTGTCAGTTTGAAGACTAATCTGCACTTGGTTCAAATTATGGTCTTGCTATACATCTGAGAGTTGGGTAATAAAAGCTGACAGGAAAAGAATGATGCTTTTGAGTTGTAATTGCATACTTAGCTTTTGGAGTTTTATAATATGAATAAACAAGGCAAATACACTCTTTTGGAAAAAGAGTTAAAGAATGGTACCTGAAATAATAGTTCTTTCATTAGAAAATGATGGCAAATTTAATTCCAGATGAGTATGTTTTGGTTACATAGAATGTGACAATGATTTGTATCCAAATAGATACAAATTATACAAAAATAGACAAGTTATTATTATGTGCTATTGAGTCAAGTATGATTTATAGTGACTCCATGAATAATAGCCCAGACCTCAAGCCTATCCTGAGCCAATCTCACTGTCTCTGACACAGTTGCAACCATTGCTACAGTCATTGTTTCAGTCTATCTCAATGAGGTCTTCCTCTCCTGTGTTTATCCTCTATATACTTCCAAACATAGTGTCCTCCAAGAACTAGTCCCTCCTAGAAACATGCCCAAAGTATGTGAGATGGAATTTCAAAATCCTTGCCTCCAAGGTTTCACCCTTTCTAGGACAGACCTACTTCTACGGACAGTCCATGGTATAGTCAATACTCTTCTCCAGAACCACAACTCAAAGGCATCAATATATTTATATAACATGAACATGGTTCTTCTATTCTGAACATCAATAACTAATTGTTTTAGTACCTATTTCTGATTGTAGATCCGAGTAAAATGAAATCATTGAAAATTTCAATCTTTTCTCCATCTATTATGATGTTACCTATTTGCTCAGTGGTGAGAATTTTTGTTTTCTTGATATTGAGACATAGTCCATATTGAAGGCTACAGTTCTTGATTATCTGCAGCAAGTACCTCCAGTCCTCCTCACCGGCAGTCAGCAAGGTTGTGTCATATGCATAACATAGGTTGTTGATTTGTCTTCTTCCTGGACTGATGTCACAGCCTTCTTCATAAAGCCCACCTTCTTGAATGATTTGCTCAATATACAGGTATATAGGTATGAGAAAGGAAACAACGCCTGGTGCACACCTTCCTTGATTTAAACCATGCAGTGTCCTTTGCTGTTTGCACAACAGCTTTTTGGTTTAGGTATGTTGTTATTTGTTGTTATTTGCCATGGAGTCACCTGCAACCCATAGTGATTCAATTTATAGCAGATCTGAACCATGCCCTGCCTTGAGCCAGTTTTCATTCTGACACACCAACCCGCATTGCCCCAGTTACTATATCAGTCCATCTTCCTCTCCTGTGCTGTCTCTCCATCCTTCTGAGCATAATCTCCTTCTCCAAGGATTAGTTTCTCCTGGCCATGCGCCCAAAATATGTGAGACTGTACGTCAAAATCCTAGTGTCCAAGAAGAAACTTGGTTTCTTCCTCTCCAAGGCAGACCTATTTGTTTTCTTGGCAGTCCATGGTATGTATGTTCAAGACTCTTCTCCACGACCACACTGTGAAGGCATTGATTCTTCTGTCATCCTTAGTCATTGTCCAGCTCCCTGATGCATAGCAAGTGATTGCTAAGACCATGGCCTAGAATAGACTTACCTTACTCTCTAGACTGACATCATTGTTCTTCAGTAGTCTGGAGAGGTCCCTGAGAGCAGATACTCCCAATGCAATTAATCTTTTGATTTCCTGACTGCTGGTGTTAAGAGTCGATTGTGGAGCTGAGCAAGTTGTCAATCTCTTCTCCATCTATCTTGGTGCTACCACTTGGCCCAGTGGTGAGAATCTTTGTCTTCTTGATGTTGAGCTTCAATCCATATTCAAAACTACAGTCCTTGACCCTCTGCAGCAAGCGCTTCAGGTCCTCTTCAGTTTCAGCAAGCAGGGTTGTATTATTGCATAACGTAGGTTGTTGATGAGTCTTCCTCCAATCCTGATGCCACATTCCTCCTCAGAAAGCTCTGCTTCCCAAAGAAGAATTGGCTGACACAGAAGAATTTCAAGAAACAACATTTGATCAAGGAGCAATGGTGATGAAGAGAAAGTTCAGTCCTCTGAAGGACTTGGAAAAAAAATAGCCCCAGGAATTGATGGAATACCAATTGATGTGTTTCAACAAACAAATGCTGCCCTAATGTACTCACCAAGTTGTGCTAGGACATCTGGAGGACAACTACTTGGCAAACTGACTGTAAGAGATCTATATTTATCCCCATCCCAAAAAAGAAAGGTGACCCGACAGAGTGTGGAAATTATTGAAGAATATCACTAATGTCACACACCAGCAAAATCCTACTGAAGATTATCCAGGCCTGGGAGTCTGGAGAGTCAAGCTGGCCCCAAACAACACAGCCTGTGGGCCTAGTAACAGTACAATGACAGAGAACTACCAGAAATACAAGCTGGATCTAGATGAGGGCGTGGCAGTAGAGACATTATTGCCAATGTCAGATGGATCTTGGCAGAAAGCAAAGAGTACCAGAGGAATGTCTATCTGGGTTTCATTGACAATGCAAAGGCATTTGACTGTGTGGATCACAACAAATTGTGACTAACCTTGAGTAAAATGGGAATCCCAGAACATTTGAGTGTGTTTTTGTGAAACCTATGCTTGGACCAGGAAGCAGTCCTCAGAACAGAGCAGGGAAGCACTGCATGGTTCAATATCGAGAAGGAATGAATCAGGGATGCATCTTGTCTTCCTATCTTTTCAATCTATATGCAGAATAGATAATTTGGGCCTAGGTATAGTTTAATGAAATTTTTCTGGAATTCCCATTCTTCTCAATGTTAGCCATAGTTTGTTATGATGTATATGTCTTTGCATAGTAAATAAAACACAGATAGATATTCCTCTTGTCTCTGATTTCAGCCAAGATCCATTTGACATCAGCAATGTTATCTTTTGTGCCACAGCTTCTTCTAAACATGTTTGAATTTCTGGCAGTTTCCAGTTCTGGCCGGTTTTGGATGATCTTAAGTCATATTTTTATTTGAAAATGTTATTAATTATATTGTTCAATAATTCCCACATTCTTTTGGATCATCTTTCTTGGAAATGGGAACAAATATGGATCTCTCTCTTCTAGCCAGTTGGCCAGATACTTGAATCCACAATCAACACCCATAGTACCAGCAGGGAGGACATCAGGAGACATAGGTGAAGGAAAGTCTGCCAAAGTCTGTCCAAAGTTCTAAAGAGCAAAGATGTCCATTTAAATACTACAGTGCACCTGAGTCAAGCCATAGTCTTTTCAATCACCTGCTATGCACCTGAGAGCAGAACAGTGAATAAAGATGACAGAAGAATTGATGCCTTTGAACTGTGGTGTTGGAGAAGTCCCACGGACTGCCAAAAGAACAAAGAGATGTGTCTTGGAGAAAGTGTGAAAGTGTAGCCAGAGTGTTCCTTACCAGCAAGGATGTGAAGTTTGTCTCACATACTTCGGGCCTGTTGTTAGAGACGGTCACTCCTTGGAGAGGGACATCATGCTTGGAAAGTTGGAGGGTCAGTAAAAGCAAGGAAGACCCTCCACCGGATCAATTGACACAGTGACTACAGAAAGTGACTCAAGTGTGTCAGAGACGATGAGAATGGTGCCGGATAGGACAGGGTTCAGATCTGCTGTTAATAGGATCGCTATGGGTCATACTCACCTTTGTGGTCCATAACAACAACAATTTCTAACTGTAAGTATATTAATAATAGGAGCATTTCACTGCCACTGAGTCAGAAACGATTATACAGCCGACTCTTCTGCTGGCTTCCAAAAGACATAAATCACATGGGAGGTGTTTCTCATCTATCTCTCTGGGAACATCTGGGACACTCAAATCACCATTGGATTGGCAGTTACCTACCCACTAGGCCCCCGGAGTTCCCTCATAATAGATTAGGTGGCATAAAAGGAGATTTGGTGACATAGTACTGAAGCAGTTATTGGTGAACTAAAAGCTTGGTGCTTTTCATCTACCAGTCAATCTGTGGGAGAAAGATGAATTCTATTACCTTAAAGATTCATAGCCTTGAAACCCTATGAGCAGTCCTCCTCTGCCCTCCATGGTTGCTATGCATAACAGCAACAGTGGCAAAAGTTTGGTATTTTGGGTAGATGGCCTATATAATTTTGAAACTTTATATTGTAATTCTGGAGAAGGATGAACAATGTCCTCTTGTGCGATTGTCTCTGAAAACTCGACAGAGGGTCATCTATGGGTTGATTCCGACTCCATGGTACACAGCAACAATAACCTATTATAATTAGTCACAGCAATGAAAATTAGCTACAGCAATTAGCTTTTACAAAATGTATGATCATTTTTCTTACACTTTCAATTTCTGCACTGTTCCCCTTCTATATTCTCCCTTCTTTTCCTTTCTCCTTCATTAGTTTCTCCCTTCTCTTTCTTTCCTTATTAGATTTAAAATTTCGAGTTGATAATATTGGCTTATTTAAAAAATAATTAAGAGCATACCAAAGCACACAGCGAAAAAGCAATCTCACAGAGGCTGACCTCATTCTCCCATTTCCTTCCTCTTCCTCAGAAAGGGTGAGTCTGTTATGTCTTCTTACAGCTCCAGTTTCACCATGAAAATGTGTATGCAAATCTGTAGTTCAAGTATTCATTAAGGATCAAGTTCTAAGAAATTATCTAGAACATTTCTCATGGATGTATGATAAAATTTAATGATAACTCTCTGCTAAATTTCCAGGTCAACAATAGTTGAGATTAGGTGGATTTTAATAGACCTTGTTCCTTTCCTTTACCTGGGAGGTAATAGGGATGACCCTGCTGAGATTTACCAGGAGATTGAACAAAAGGAAGTGGGTTGAATCAGAATGCAGAATGAGAGAGAGGGTGTAGTTTCTCCAGCCTGGAAGATTTCGTGATTCCTTCAGAAGCCGAGCAGTTCTCTGAAATAAGGATGTGGAGGAATTTGGTACTCACAGATGCAGGTACATGCTGCAGAGAGTGACATGTTCTTGAGACGAAAACAAAATAAGATAAAGCCTCTCGAAAGGCCAGGCAATTCAAGGTGAAGGGCAAAATAGGATTGAAAATTTGGCTTCAGAAAGATTAAAGGATGCCATCAACTGCCTTGTGTATTGTCATAATTATCCACTCAAGAGTGGGTGCATTTTCTTCTTGCTTATTTAACATTAATCAACATCCCAGGAACCCTTTAAGCATTAAAAGAACACTTAAATAAAGGCTGCCCATGGCTGTTGTGTGCCATCAAGCAGGAACTGACACATTCTAGACACAATCTAGGGGGTTTTCAGAGGCTGTAAATCACACAGGAGAGGATTGCCCATCCTGATATGAACCACATGCCTTAACGGTTTCAACACAGGCTCTTAGGTCACCCAAACTCCCTCACGTCTATCTTGAGAGAAGTACGTACACAGTACACTTTAGAGCCAAGAATGGTGACACTTTGTCTCACACACTTTGTACTCAGGAGGGGGCAATCTTTGGGAAATTATGTCTTTCTGGGAAAAGTAGAGGATCAGAAAAAGAGGGAATGACTTTTGACCAGATAGATTGACATAGTGACTATAACAATAGGACTCAAACATATCAGAGATGGGAGGATGGGACAGGTAGGGCAAGGCTCAGATACGCCGTTCATAGGGTGATTGTGAGTAGTAGTTACTCCATGTCTCCTCACCATGACGACAATATTAGTGGAATACAGGTTTCCATTCTTCTATTTTTGAAATAACCTTGTTGTTGTTATTAGTTGCCATCGAGTCATAGATGACTCATTGCAACCTTATGAACAAAAGGCCTAAGCACTCTTTGTACATAGAGTTTCCGGAGGCAAGCCATTTCAGAAGTGGATGTTGCTCCTGCTTCCAGAGAAATAACCTTATGGAACTATAATTTCTCTTGTGCTGTTGTTATTATGTGTTGTCGAGTTGCCAGCGACTCATAGTGACCCTATGTACAACAGCTCTGAACCCTGCTCTATCTTAAGCCAACTTCATTTTCTCTGACACAACAGAGATCCCAGTCACTGAGTCAATCCATTTCATCCAGGGTCTTTCTCTCTCGCACTGTCCCTCCACCCTTCTAAGAGACGTCCCTCTCCAAAAACTGGTTCCCTCCTTGAAACATGTGGAAAGTATGTCAGACAGAGAGCTTCAGAATCCTTGCCTCCAGGAAGCAGACTCATTTCACCCTCTCCAAGATGAACTTGTTTGTTCTCCTAGCAGTCCAAAATATAGTTAATATTCTTCTCCAGCACCACAACTCAAAAGCGTCAATTCTTGGAGATATTTGATTTCTTAATTTCACATTTGTCTTAGTTTATCTTATGACATATACGTTACATGTAAGGAGTTCTGGTGGCTTAGGTGCAAGTTATTGTGTTATTAACTTAAAAGCATCTGCTTCAAATCCAGCAACTCAATTGTCATCTTTTCAGGAGAAAATAACACTACATTACATTTCTTAAAATGTAAATATGGAGATTGTTGTTTTAAAAAGTTATAATTAAATACTGTGTGACATGCTCCAAGGAAGAAAGGTAGGAAAACTTCTCCTGTGTGACTTACTGTCTCAGAAAACACACCGCAGAGTCAACAATGAGCGGGTTCTGACTCACACAACCACACAACCACAATGACAACTTATTATATGTTTTCATACTTGTTATTCCATTGTGTTTTGTTTTTCTTGAGAAATATGTCGTTTAGATAAATGTAAAAAGAAATTTTTTTCCAAGGGAAGAAGTGTTGATGGTGACATTTCATTTGAAAATTGTTCCTAGAACAATATGGGTAAAAATAAATCAAGAAGTCAGGAAATGTTATGACTAACAGTTCAGCTGCAATAAAAGCAATTTGGGTGACAGGCTTCTGAAAATCAGCTCATGAGAACCATGTGGACCACAGCGTTCTAGTCCGCAAACTTCCATGGAATGGAGCAGAAGTAGGAAGAAGTGTGTTTTTGTGTTGTACCCTTGTCACGATGTTAACATGAGTAGAGGCAGAGTGAAAGGGAGCTAACAACACTTGAGGGGCTTGGGTTTACATTTACATGAAATTGTATTTAGTCTGCTTTCTGATTGCTGAGTGGGTGTGCATGCTCTTTTTCTGCTCCCGTTCCCTTCAAAAATTTATGCATTTTTCAAAATCTCAATTACAGAGATAGAAGATTATGGCCCATAAACTTTTATTTTGTTTTGTTCTGATTTGGAATTATATACTTCTGGGTTATGCTGATTTAATTGCCAACTTTTCAGGAGAAAATAAAATAAAACCACATTACATTTAAAAAAAAAGTAAGTGTGGAGACTTGTTTTAAAAATGATACTGTCTGTAGCATGATATTTTGGTAAAGAACTATATAAAGTCTGAATATTTCAGAGAAAAACACAGTAGTAGTACATTGTATGAAGGTGTTTAGCAGTAGATATATATGTCTGGGAAAGGTAGAGGGGCAGTGAAAGAGAGGAAAATTCTCAAAGAGATGGTTTGACACAGTCACTGTGTTACAGTGGGTTTGAGTAGAACAGAGATGAGTATGGCGCAGGAGAGAGCAAGGTTCAGATCTGTCCATAGTGTCGCTGTGATTCATAGTTGTCTCGATGGCACCAAACCAAACAACAACAGTAATATGTCTGATAATGAGAACTTTTCTGTATTTCTTTTTAACAGTGCAACACTTTATATTATACATGAAAATACTATGATCCTGAAGCTCCTATTTTAATATCATCATAGAGATTCATTTAATGAAAATGTTTTAAATTAATAAAGTCACTCATCCACTCCTTCATTCATGGTATGTATCAGAGAGTGCTTGATGCTAAGATGGAAAATAGAAAAAAAGACTCCCCTATAATAAGGTTCTTTATGGTGTTTACAAGATAATGGGGTAGAATGTTAAAAAATAAAGTGTTGCCTTCATCACAGGGTTGGTATATGCTTCTCTGCAACTTTTTTGCTCCTGTAATCTCTGCTGGATTATGAAACATCAATGGGCAGCAGAATCTGTCTCTTTTATTTCTCTTGATCTTCTTAACACTCAAATTAATGCCTGGTTTAGGTAGGTAGTCAATAAATGGGTTAAGTAAGTAAATTGGTAGAATACACACACACACACACACACACACACACACACACACACACACACACATTAATGATGCCTTTGTGTTGTGGTGTTGGAGAAGATTGCTGAGTGTTCCACTGAATGCCAAAAGAGCAAACATAGAAGTCTTGAAGAAACTGTAAGTCCTCCTTGGAGACAAGGATGGTGAAGCTTCATCTCACATATTTTGAGCATATCATTATTGTTGCTGTTGTTAAGTGCCGTCAAGTCATAGGCAACTCATAGCAACCCTATGAATGAAAGTCCTGGACACCTGTATAACTTTCATCCTTTCTTCAGGTTCATAGGATTTCCAGAAGCAAGCTATTATGGAAGTGGATGCCACTGGTGCTTCCAGGCTTGTTTTAATTGGGGAGCTCCACCAAACACTGTCCACCATGGGTAACCATTCTTGCCTTTGACTTATCAGTGTCACAGTGTTCAGCTTCACAGAAACCACGAGTTACCTCTATACAGCAAGTAGACATCCCAGGGTTACGTGACCTAGATGAATGTTTCACCAAAAACAATTAAAGACAGACCTGAGGTCCACGGAGCAGAGTCAACCACCTTGAGCATCTCATTAGGAGAAGCTATTCCTTTGAAAGAATCATTATACTTAGAAAGGTGAAATGTCAGTCAAAGAGAGGAAGACTCTGAATGTGATGGATTGACACAGTGACTGCAGCCACAAGGTCAAGTATTTCAGAGACGATGAGGATGGCACAGGATAGGACAGTGTTCACCTCTATTGTTCACAGGGTCACAAAGAGTTGTACTTGACTCAAAGACATTTAACAACAGCAACAACATTTGCAATAGCTATGAATTCAATGAGTGACATGATGATAGGGAGTTGAACAAACAGATGCTGTCCTGAATGCATTCACTAAATTGTGCCAATAACTCTGGAGGACACCACCTGGCCAACTGACTGGAAGAGATCTCTATTTGTTCCCATTCCAAAGAAAGGTGATCTTGACAGAGTGCAGAAATTATCAAACAATATCATTAATATCACATGCAAACAACATACTACTGAAAATTATCCAAAAACAACCGGAGTAGTATATCAACAGAGAACTGAGTGAAGTGCAGGCTGGGTTTAGAAGAGACTGTGGTACTAGGGATATTATAGCTAATGTTAGATGGATCTTGGCAGAAAGCAGAGAGGACCAGAAGAACGTCTATCTGTGTTACTTTGACTAAGTAAAGAAAGGTGTTTGACTGTGTGGGTCACAACAAACTGTTGCTGACTCTGAGAAGAATGGGAATCCCAGAACATTCGATTGTGCTTATGTAAAACCTATACTTGGACCAAGAAGCAGTCATCAGAACAGAGCAAGGAGACACTGCATGGCTCAAAATTGAGAAAGGTGAATGCCAGGAAGTGTCCTGTCTCAGTATAGCTTTTCAGTTTATATGCAGAACAGATCATCCAGGAGGCTGGGTTCTATGAAGAGGAATGTGGCTTCAGGTTTGGAGGAAGATTCATCAACAACCTGCATTATGCAGATGATACAACCCTGCTTGCTGAAACTGAGGAGGACCCTGAGGCACTAGCTGCAGAAGGTCAAGGACTATAGCCTTCAATGTGGACTGAAACTCAATGTCAAGAAGAAAAGGATTCTCACCACTGGGCTGATAGGCAGCATTATGATAGATGATGAAGAGATTGATATTGTTAATAGATTTCATTTGCTTGGCTCCACAATCAACACCCTTGTACCAGCAGCCAGGATATCACTGGAAAGTCTGTTGTCAGGGATGTCTCTAGAGTTTCGAAAAGCAATGACATCAGTCTGGAGATTAAAGTGCACTTGATCAAAGTCATAGTCTTTGGAATTGCTTGCTATATGACTAGGGATGATAGAAAGAATTGTTGCCTTTGAAATGTGGTGATGGAGAAGAGTGTTGAATATGCTATGGACTGCCAGGAGAACAAGCAGGTTCTAGAGAGGGTAAAACCAGGCTGCTTCTTGGAGTCAAGGATTCTGAAGCTTTGTCTGACATACTTTGGACATGTTGCAAGGAGGGACCAATCCTTGGAGAGGGACATCATGCTTGAAAATGTGGAGGGACAGAGAAAGAGAAGAAGACCGTCAATGAGATGAATTGGTTCACTGACTGGGGTAATGAGGGTAGGTGTGTCAGAGACAGTTAAAGTTGGCACAGCATAGAGCAGGTTTCAGGGCTATTGTACATGGGGTGGCTATGAGTTACAAGGGACTCGATGACACATAACAACAACAACAACAACAACATTTATACTGTAGGCTAGGCCTTCTAAGTTTGGTCTCATTTTGTCTCTTATGATTTTTATGGTTTGGGGATTTACTCCTAGGCCTCTGATCCACTTAAAGTGATTTTTGTTTATGGTATGAGATAGGGATCCTGCTCCAGCTTTCTATACGTAGACGTTCAGTTTTGTCAGCACCGTTTGTTGAAGAAGTTGACATTTACCCATTTAATAAGCTTTGTTTCCTCGTTGAATACTAGTTGACTATTGTTGATTTGTACCATCGCTTCACCTTCAACTCATAATGACCCTAATATCTCTGAACCCTGCCCTATCCTGTCAGTCTCACTGACTTCAATACCTCTATCCCCATTATCCTAGTTACTGTGTTAATCCATCTCATTATCCTGAGCTGCCTGTCCCTCTACCTTCCAGCATGACAATAGGTAGATGGGTAAATTTCCGAGTTCTTGACTCTATTTCATTGGTTATGTGTCTGTCATTGTACCGGTACCATGCTACTTTTAGTTATTACAACTGTAAAGGAGGTTTTGAGATCAGGGAATACTCTGCCTCCCTCTCATTTTGTTTTTCAGAAGTTCTTTGATTATCCATTTCCTTATTTCCTTTCCAAATAAATTTACTAATTGCTTTTTATATCCCTTTAAAAATGTGTTTGGTATCTGTATTGGGATTGTGTGAACATGTAGATTGCTTTTGGTAGGATCATCATTTTCACTGTGTTGTCTTCCTATCAATGATCAGTAACTATTTTTCCATTTAGATTTAAATTTAAGTCTGAAGTTATATCTCAAATCTTGGTGCATCTTCACTTCCTTTTTGTATTTAACATTTAAATTTAATTTTCTAGCATCTAAGATGCTTGTGTGTCTATTATCTTTATTTCTTACTTGCTTGTGAAACTTCCTATCTATTTAATAGTTTAATAAGTTTACTGTGACCACACCTGTGAAGCCATAGATATCTTCTCAACTCAGTGCCATTCTCCTGGGAATTTCTTCTTACCTCAAGTCTTTGTCAGACTGTTCGTTGGTCCATCAGATCCTTTCCCTCAAGTCTCAGTCTTATCCCCACCTCATTCTTACAATGTTTTTGATATTTACTAATCATGTCTATTTTTTTTTCTGTTTCTTCATATTTTTGCTTTACAGTTAGGGGGTTGGTATTGGATGAATATTTTAATAATAACTTTCTCTTGCAAAAAGAGAAACTTTTTAACAAAATTAAACTAAACCTGATGGTTTAGAATTTGTTAGTGTCAAGATACAGGAACATGGACATTATTCATCAATTTAACAATTTATTACATAGATATAATAGTCTCTACCAAGAACAGAACCAATCTGCTAGGCACCAAGGGTGTAAATTTGAGCAACATAGCCAGTCATCAAAATTACTACACATATGGAACAGCAGCTGTGAATTATTAACCTGACTTATAATGGGACATTAATTGTGTATTCCTTAAAGATATTATAAGTATAGCTATTTGATGCTTTTTAAAAAATCCTAGGAAAGATTTTCTCTTTCCTAACTTTGCGAGCATGCTGCTTAAGTCTTCTTTTTTCTTGAAATCCTTACTGTATTTGTTTTCCTTGTTAATTGTCGTCAAGTCATATTAAGCTGGAATAACTGGAGGGAAGGCAGACTATCTCATGAATCTTGTAAAGAAATAGAGAAACAGATAGTAGCTGTAAACGTTACAGTGTTTTTTAGTTATAAGTGGCACATAAAATCCGAAAATAATGTTTTATTATTTTTGTAGTTAAGTGGTTTTCAGTAATGAGAGGGGATGTTTCCTTACCCCACCCCAGCAGGGGTGCTTGGCCAGGGTCTGGAGACATAGTTGGTTGTCACAACGAGTGGGATGCTACTGGCATCTAGTGGGTAGAGGCCAGCGATGCTGCTAAACAGTCCTACAATGTACACTACAGTCTCCCTGCAACAAATAATTATCCAGCTCCAAATGTCAGGAGTGCAGGGATTGGGAAACTCCGACCCACATCAAAGACCTAAATATGGTATTTGATTACAATGAACTGGCAAATGAAGTTCTGTCAACAGTAATATTGTTTAGCTAACATACTTATCTCTGTAAATATTAACTTATATTATTATGGTCAAAACACGGAAACATTTTAAATCAGATAAAGATTAAATAAGAAACCAGACTATTAAACTAGAGATGAATTCTTTCTCCCAAGATTATAGTGAAAAAGGGATGGGGGTGAGAGAAGTATAGCTGGAATACATATATCCATGTGAGGTACTTTGTTTTGGGAGTTTTTTTAAAATTCTTTATGTTACAGCTGATTAAATTGTCATAAAAGCCAATATATTCATTTTACTACTCTGGTATAATTTATCTCTTTAAATATATTATAATTTGAGCTAAATTATTATCAGTACATAATGAATATAGAAATAAAAATAATTTATTATGGGATTGCTTATAATACGTGTTACTAATTAAGTACATTTTTTTCTCTCTGTTTAGTCATTGTTTTGTTTGTTGTGTACCGTCCAGTTGGAATTTAAACATAGCTGTTCCTCCAGTGGATTTTCAGAGGCAATTATTCACACTGGAGGACATTTCCCATCATTCTCCCAAGGATTTGAACCACGTGATGCAACCCAGCTTCTGGCTACTAGGCTTTTTTTTTGTTAACATAGGTATTCAATATTACAAACACATAGGAGTGTAAATAAGCAGTTAAAAAAGGAAAAAAAACCCTAAAATAAGATACACAATTAAATTATTACATTATGCATGATATTTATTGTAGGTAAAATAAAGTTACTCATCTTAAAATGTCACCGAAAATAAATACATAATGATATTTCACACAGAGAATTCAAGAAGTGGCATGTGGTTTGATATTTAATTACGTTATCAAGTATCCTAAGCCTTTTGGTTGTTCTGATCTTCCAGTTATTTAAGGTGACAGTATAGTAAGCAGCTTCAGTGGAGGACATTATTTCCAAGTATCAAAACCTCAAATCAGAATGTAAAATATCAAGTAAGGATGTCATTTTCTTGAATTCTTTTAGAAAACAAAAAATTTACCCCAGAAACCTTAAAGCTAAAATGTTCCCTCATTTCATTAGCCAAATGTGTCATATGTTGATTTCTGTCAGAATCTTCCTTAAGGTAATGGTGCAAAGAGCAAACTGCATGGCATACGGTGCATTTTGTTTGTTTGTTTATTTGTCACTTGTCGTTGCGTTGTATTTTGGTGTGTTCCCCCCCACTTCAGATATATGGTACTTTTGATCCATTACGTAATATAATGAATATTTTTTCATTACTTTGACTCATTGCTTAAGATGCTAGAAAAATTATTCATTCCATGTTACGGAAAAATATAATGAGGCTTTGTTTTCGCTGGGAAGGGTATACAGCAGGCGTGTGTCCTATCTCCATACCTTTATTTAGTACTTGTTCTTCGTATATTTAAAAGTGCCCTTTGTATATCCACTTTGGTCATTTCTTTCCTCCTTGCCTTTGTAATGACTCTTTGCTTTATTCCTGGTTAACATCCTTGATATCATCTCACAGCTTGTCTGGTCTTCAGTCATTAATGCACAATGCATTCCTCCTATTTTTTTACCTGTAGGTTGGCTTTATTTAAGAAAATATTTTTACTCTGGTAAATGGTGAAATTTTATCTCATACACTTTGAGCATGTTGTCAAGAGGAAGAAGTCCTTATAAAAATCAGTGAAAGCAAGTCAGATCTTTAACAAGAAAGATTGACACAATGACTTCAACAATGGGCTTGAATAAAACAATTGTTGTTATATGCCATCGAGTCACTTGTGACTCTTAGCAACCTTATGCATAATAGCCCTAAACCCTGCTTTATCCTGTGCTACTCTTTCTGTGTCTGACACATCTACCCCATTTCCCCAGTCACTGAGTCAATCATCTCATCTAGGGTCTTCCTCTTTTGTGCTGTCCCTCCACCCTCCCAAGCATGACATTTGTCTCCAAGGACTGATTTCTCCTTGCAGCATGTCCAAATTATGTCAAATGAAGCTTCAGAATCTTTACCTCCAAGGAGCAGCCTGGTTTCACTCTTTCTAGGACAAACTTGTTTGTTCTCCTGGCGGTCCATGGTATATTCAATACTCTTCTCCAGCACCACAGCTCAAAGGCATCAATTCTCCTCCTACCATCCCTAGTCATTGTCCGGCTCTCTGATACACCACGGGTGATTGCAAAGACCACGGAAACTTACTTTCTAGACTGACATCCTTACTCATCAGTACTCTGGAAAGGTCCCTGACAACAAACTTTCTCAATGCAATTCATCTTTTGACGCTCTAGCTGTTCGTGCCAAGAGTGTTACTTGTGTAACCGGGCAAGATGAAATTACTAACAATCTCATTCTCTTCACCATCTATCACAATGCTGCCAATTGTAGTCCAGCGGTAAAAAAAAAAATCTTTGTTTTCTTAATGTTGACATTCAATCCCTGTTGCAAACTACAATCCTTGACCCTCTGTAGTAGATGTTTGAGGCCGTCTTCAGTTTCAGCAAGTAAGGTGGTGCCAGTCTTCCCTGTATTGGTCAGAATGTACGTGGCAGCCCCTAGCAATAACAACATTACATCTCAACAAGCAACTAATGTATTATACATGACAAAAATTCTCTTCCTCTTATACTCATTACTGTCAAGTTTGAACTGTATCATATCTGACCTTCTGATGAGTTTTCTGATGCTGTAACTAGTACAAGAAGTAACTGTCTATCTTTCTCCTGAGAATGGTGGATTTGAACGTTTTGCCTTTGGGTTGGAAATGCAAGTCCCTACCAACAAGGCCACCTGTGCTCCCATACAGTCAGTTTTATCTAAGTTTAGATGCTCTACACTTTTTAATTGGTCTTTTATTTACAAATATAGTAAGAGTTTTAACTGCAGAAACTGTACTTCTGACCTGATATAGCTTGTCTAAGTCAAGAAATCTAGAGGGCAACTACCTGGCCAACTGACTGGAAGAGATCTATATTTGTTCCAATTCCAAAGAAAGGTGACCCAACAGAGTGTGGAAACTACAGAACAGTGTCATTGATTGCACATGCAAGTAAGATTCTGCTGAAGATTATCCAAAAATGACTGGAAGAGCACATCAGCAGAGAAATGTCAGATGTGGAGGCTGATTTTCGAAGAGGCTGTGGTACTAGGAATATTATAGCTAATGTTGGACGGATCTTGGCTGAAAGTAGAGAGTACCAGAGGAATGTCTATCTCTGTTTCATTGACTACACAAAGGTATTTTTTTCCTGTGTGGATCACAACAAACTGTGACTAACTCTGAGAAGAATGGGAATCCCAGAACATTTGATTGTGCTAATGCACACCTATACTTGGACTAGGAGGCAGTCATCAGAATAGAGCAAGGAGACACTGCATGGTTCAAAATTGGGAAAGGTCTACAAAAGGGATGTGTCCTATCTCTATACCTTTTTAATCTATATGCAGAACAGATTATCCAGGAGGCTGGGCTCTGTTGAGAAGTGTAGCATTAGGATTGGAGGTGGATTCATCTATAATCTGTATATTATGCAGATGACACAACCCTGCTTGCTGAAACTAAGGAGGACCTGGAATGCTTGTTGAAGAAGGTCAAGGACTGCAGCCTTCAATATGGATTGAAGCTCAACATCAAGAAAACAAAGATTCTCACACTCTGCCGATTGGCAGCATTATGATAGATGGTGAAGAGGTTAAGATTGTTGACAGCTTCATTTTGCTTGGCTCCACAATCAACACTCTTGGTACCAGCAGCCAAGAAATGAAAAGATGCATTGCATTGGGAAAGTCTGTTGTCAGATACCTCTTCACAGTACTGAAGAGCGACGATGTCAGTCTGGAGACTAAGCTGTGCCTGATCCAGCCCATGATCTTTACAATTACTTGCTATGTGTCAAAAAGCTAGACAGTGGCTAGGGATGATAGAAAGAGAATTGATGCTTTGAGCTGTGGTGCTGGAGGAGAGTATTGAGTATACCATGGAATGCTAAAACAACAACAGGTTCATCCTGGAGAGGGTGAAACCAGGCTGCTTTTTGGAGGCAAGGATTCTGAAGCTTCGTCTGACATACTTTGGACATTTTCTAAGAGGAGACCAGTCCTTGGAGAGGGATGTCATGCTTGGGAAAGTAGAGGGATAGCGCAAGAAAGGAAGAACCTCGATGAGATGGATTGATTCAGTGACTGGGGTAATGAGGATAGATATGTTAGAGACAATAAGATTGACATAGGATAGAGCAGGGTTTAGAGCTATTGTACATAGTGTCACTATGAGTCTCAAGCAACTTGATGGCACATAACAACAACGATCCTACTTCAGTTTCTATTTAGTGGGTGCTTGGCTTTTCTTTCTTGTTTATTCTTCAATTTGAATATTATGATCTAATTTTTAATTTAAGCAAAAAAACGAACACAACAGAAATGGAATTCTTTTTATTGATATTGCATTACATTTGTGACTTATTTGGGGAGTTAAGCAGGATGACAAACACTTTTTAAAAATTTTATGCAGATTGGTGTGTAGCAAGTTGCCCATGTTAGCATAATGGGGAAAAGGTAAAATTTGTTTTGATCTCGCTCTGTCATTGCTATTACATTGGAATAGAGTCCTAACTGAACATGCAGTGAGTTTTCTGAGTCTGTAAATCACACAGCAGGACATTGTGTCTCTTTCTCCAGCACAGTCGCTGGTGGATTCTAACTGTGGAAGAGGTTCTGGTTTGGGGTTAACAGTGTAACTCCCTTCAGGCTAGACAACTAGAGCTCCCTTTTATATACATGTTCGAAGTATTCAGCATAGTTCTTTACAGACATGCAAACCTGGACAAGCTGGCCAGCTTGCATATATATTGTTTTTAGGATAATCGCTAAACTTGAGCATGAACCTTTTTCTGTTGTTTTTGCTATTGCATTCATGCCTCGAAGAGTGTCTGGCCTGTTTTAGATAATTAGCTGAGTAACTAACTATCGAATAATGAATGATTCAAGGGAGAAGGAAATTAATCAAGTATCTGCTAAAGCTAACAGCATCTGGTGGGCTCCTTTTCTTTCATTTAAGAAACAATGATAAGAAAAAAATGTGTTTTAAAAATATTCCCTATTTTTCCTAACAAATTTATTAATATAATCTCAAACAATTAAGAACTGTAGTCTTCAATATAAATTGAAGCCAACATCATGAAAACAAAGGTTATCACCACCAATTGGACCAATTGGCAGCACCATGATAGATGAAGAAGAGATTGAACTTGTTAACAATTTCAGCTTGCTCAGATCCACAGTCAACACTCTTGGCATCGGCAGTCAGGAAATTAAAAAAAACAAATTGCATTAGGAAAGTCTGCTGTCAAGGATCTCTCCAGAGTGTTGAATAGGAGAGATGTCAGTCTAGAGACTAAGGTGTGCTTGATCCAGACACAGATCTTTGCAATTACTTGCTATGCATCAGAGAACAGGACAATGACTAAGGATGACAGAAGAAGAATTGATGCCTTTGAGTTGTGGTGCTGGAGAAGAGTACTAAACATATCATGTTAAGAGAACAAACAGATCTGTCCTGTAGAGAGTAAAGCCAAGTTATTCCTTGGAGGCAAGGATTTTGAGGCTTGTCTCACATAATTTGGGTATGTTGTGAGGGTGGACCAGTTCTTGGAGAGGGCATCATTCTTGGAAGAGTAGAGAGACAAAGCAGAAGAAGATCCTGGATGAGGTGCATTGACATTGTAACTGGAGTACTGGGAGTAGGTGTGTCAGAGACAGTGAGATTAGCTCAGGAAAGGGTAGGGTTCAGAGATTCTGTACATAGTGTCACTATGAGTCATAGTCGACGTGATAACAACAATCTTAAACTACTTGCTTTTGAATTTTTAATTACCTAATTATTTTAAGGAAAATCCAGTAAGTGACCATTTTTCTCTGTAATGCCATTTTTATGTAATCAAATATGATTTTTTAAAGTTTTTTTTTATAATTTTTTTTTTACAGAGGTTTTGGATTTCCATTCATTCATTGCCGCAATTTTCTCCCTTCCCACCCCTCCCCACCAGCTCACTTACCCCTCAGAAGAGAGGAAAAAAAAAAAGAAAAGAAATTCCTTCATTAGTATACAATTCCCACGTCCATTCCCCCCACCCACCACCCCGAGTACACTTCTCTATGCAACCTTAATTCTGGACTCCTGTGCTAACCATAATACTCAATCATATATCACTTATTTTTAACATCATATTTTCCTTAGACTTGTGTTTTTAACAGCCCTAAGTAATAGCATACTGGAAGCAACTCATATAGATAACAAATTCAAAGCAGAGTTACAGGAAACTATGAAAAAGAAAGCACAATTAAATGGCATGTCATTTATACGCTCTTTAACACTGGGTTGGATTTGCAGTTAGAGGAATTACTACTCTGAACAGATATAAGTGTGATTTATCTGTGACTGAGGTCACATTTGCTATTAAATGGTAAAATTTTACATTAAATGGCTGGAGGAGAAAAATAATACCTGGAAAATTAGAAAGGTAGAGTGAATTTGCAATAAGATTAGGATTAGAGAATGATTAATGTACCTACCAGTAAGATTCTTAAGAGTAGTGTACTAGTTTCTTTTTGTTGTTTTTTTTTTATTAATTTAGTTTATTTTTCATTTCAATGAACATCTACA
>NW_006399965.1:4724845-4726500 GCF_000299155.1 Elephantulus edwardii | reverse complement strand
TGCATACTCCTACGATAAAAATAATGCCCTAAAATATAATACTTTTAGACTATTCTCTCCCCCATAGACTTCAATGCCGTAAACATATTTCATCCAGTGAACTAGTTTTAATAATGGTTCTGTCTGCCTGTATGTCTGTCTATCATTGTTAAATTATAATGAACTCAGTTCCACCCTTGTGTAAATATACAGTATTAAGATCCATTCTGACTTATTAGCAAAATATCTGTGTCTGTCAATGACTACTGTAGCAAATGAGATCCTTAGCATCCAAGAACTTTGAGCTGAGCTGTATGTGTACTTTTGTAGGAACAAGATTATCTTCCATTAATTAATTGGAAGCTCCAGTGGCTTCGTGGCAAGAAGCTGTGCTACAATCCCAAAGGCGCGTGTTTGAATCCACCAGCGACTCCATGGGAGAAGGACAATCTCCTCCCATGAGACCGAATGCCCCTGAAAACTTGAAGAATCAGCTATGAGTCAGTTTTGTTGGGAAGACACACAGCAACAATTCTACTAGGGTGTCATGGAGGGCTAACTGAACTGATGGGGAACATAATTATTCTTTCTACTAAAGAGTTCACCTTGTTTACACAGGATTGAAATTGGCTTGAAACAAGATCTTATTCTGGTCTTGGGTTTTCTGAAGTAAAATTTCATTTCTTCCTTGTTGCTTTCTTATTGTTATAATGACACATGTCCACTACTTATTCCTATTCTTTTTGTTAGATGCCATTGAGTCATAGTGACCCTATAAACAAAAGATCTGAACTTTGTCCTATCCTGTGTCATTCTCATCATCTTTGACACACTTGAACCCATTGATTCAGGCATTGTGTCTATTAATCTTGTCGAAGGTTTTTCTCTCTTTCCTACCCCTCTACCCCTCTAAGCATTATGTCCACTTCCAAGGAATAGCAACTCCTAACAACCTGTCAGGCTAAGTGAAAGGAAGCTTTGCTATCTTTGCCTCGAAGAAGCATTTTGTCTGCACTTTCTCCAGAACATATGTTTGTTGCTTTGGCACTCCTCCAACACCACAAGTCAAAGTCATCAATTTTTCTTCTGTCATCCTTAGTCATTGTTCAGCATTCAGATGCATAACAGATTATTGAAAAAGACCATGGATTGAGCCAGGCATACTTTAGCCTTTAAACTGACATTATTGCTATTCAGGACATTAGACAGGTCCATGACAGCAAGCTGGATTGTGTCATCTACATAATATAGCTTGCTGAAAGTGAGGAGGACTTGAAACCCTTGCTGACGAAGTTTGAAGACTACAGTCTTCAATATGGGTTGCATCTCAAAATCAAGAGGACAAAAATCCTAGATTGATAGATGGAGAAAATAATGACGTTTTCAGCAATTTTGCCTTACTTGAATCCACAAACAACACCCAATCAATGAGGAGACGATCAATGAGGAGACTAGGAGACATTGCATTGAGAATGTCTGCTGAGAGTGGATACAATGGAAAGTACATTAATTAAGCACAATGTATACAAATTATTGTTTGCAAATCAATTTAAACACTTGATTATAAGACTAAGGGACACATCATTGCAAGGTTGACACTTCAAAGACACTTCAGAGGACAGGCTTAGTAACCTGCTTCTGAAAGTTCTCAAAGTTAAAAATTTAATAGAGCAGTT
>NW_006399965.1:4720603-4721282 GCF_000299155.1 Elephantulus edwardii | reverse complement strand
TGGAACTCATAAAAGATATGCAAGGATTGTTCAATATAAGGAAAACAATCAATGTAATTCATCACATTAACAAAGCAAAGAACAAGAATAACATGATCCTATCAATTGATGCAGAAAAGGCCTTTGACAAAACCCAATACCCTTTCCTAATTAAAACACTCAACAAAATAGTAACAGAAGGTTATTTCCTCAAGAAGAGTGAAAATTATATACTCAAAACCCAAGGAATCCATTCTCAAAGAAGGACTAAGAGCATTTCCCTTCTGACAGGGACCAGACAAGGGTACCCACTATCACCACTCCTGTTCAATATTGTATTGTAAATACTTGCTAGGACAAGAAAAGGAAATAGAGACATCCAAAATGGCAAAGAAGTGGTAAAACTGTCACCTTATGTAGACAATATGATAGTGTACACGGAAACCCAGAAAGATTTAACAAAAATCCTGTTAGACCTAGCAGAATAATTTAGTAGAGTGGCTGAGTACAAGATCAGTATATAAAAATCAGAAGGGTTTCTCTGCAACGACAAATAAAATGTGGAAAGAAAACTAAGAAAGCAATATCATCTACAATGTTGTTTTTGTTGTTGTTGGGTGCTATGGAGTACCACTTATAGCAACCATATATTCAAAAATCTGTACCTTGTTCTATCCTGTTACATCCTCACCTTTCCTGA
>NW_006399965.1:4718393-4720248 GCF_000299155.1 Elephantulus edwardii | reverse complement strand
CACAGCAGAATTTCCCAATACTATTTATCTTTTAATTTCCTGGCTGCTGGTACAAAGAGTGTTAATTGTGGAGCCAAGCAAACTAAAGTTGTTAGCAATCTCAACCTCTTCACCATCTATTATGATGCTACCAATCAGTGCAGTGGTGAGAATCTTTGTTTTCTTGAGGTTAAGTTTCAATCCATATCCTAGGCTGCAGTCCCTGATCTTCTGCAGCAAGTGCTTCAGGTACTTCTCAGTTTCAGCAAGCAAGGTTTTGTCATCTGCATAATGCAGGTTGTTGATTAGTGTTCATCCAATTCTGATGCCACATTTCTCCTTATAGAACACAGCCTCCCTAATAATC
This sequence comes from Elephantulus edwardii, assembly GCF_000299155.1. Lineage (NCBI taxonomy): Eukaryota > Metazoa > Chordata > Mammalia > Macroscelidea > Macroscelididae > Elephantulus > Elephantulus edwardii. Next base: position 4,719,902 of record NW_006399965.1, on the reverse strand, counting down.
TGTTCTGTATATAGATTGAAAATGTATGGAGATAGGATGCAATTCTGATATACTCCTTTCTTATATTTGAAATGCAGTGTTTCCTTGCTCTGTTCTGACAGCTGCCTCCTGGTTCAAGTACATGTTTTACATAAGCATCAAGTGTTCTGGGATTCCCATTCTTCTCAAGGCTAGCCACAGTTAATTGTGATTCAAACTGTCAAATGCTTCTACACAGTCAGTGAAACGTAAATAATCTTGTGGTACTCTTTGCTTTCAGCTAAGATCCATCTAACTTGGGCTCTAATGTCCCCAGTGTCATGACCTCTTCTAAATCCATCCTGCACGTCTGGCAGTTCTCTACTGGAATGATGTTTCAGTCATTTTTGGATAATTTTCAGCAGGATTTTGCTTGCATGTGATATTAATGATATTGCTCGACAATTTCCATATTGTGTTCGGCCACCTTTTTTTTGGAATGGGGATAAATATGGATCTTTTCTAGTCAGTTGGCCAGATGGCTGTCCTCAAGATTTCTTGGCACAAGATTTCTTGATGAGTGCATCATGACATCATCTGTTTGTTGAAATATGTTGATTGGTATGTCGTTAATTCCTGAGGTCTTGGATTTTGTCACTTTATTCAGAGTAGCTTGAACTTCCTTCTTCATTACCGTAGGCTTTTGATCATATATTGTTTCATGAAATTCTTCTGTAAACTTTTGTTACGAGCCTCTAGTCTGAGATGGTATTGCCAAATATTTTTTCCAAGTCAGTAGGTTTTATTTCCATCCAAATGGAAAAAGTTGTTGATGAGCACGAGGAGTTAATATTCAGCAGGTCAGATTCATCAGTTTTATCCTCTCTAGATTGTGTATTTCTGCCTGTATTTGGCAGCCTCTTTATTCCATAAGCTAGGCCATCTAAGCTTGGTCCCAGTTTTTCTTTTATGAACTTTTATACCCAAATCTCTTATCCACCTTGAGTTGATTTTTGTGTATGGAAATACGGATCTTGTTTCAGCTTTCTGCAGGTAGCAGTCCAGTTTTTCCAGCACCATTTGTTGAAGAGGTTGTTGTTTCCCATTTTCACAGATTTTATTTCTTTGTTGAATATCAGTTGATCGTAGATAGATGGGTCCTTTCTTGGGTTCTCTGTTGTTTTCCTTTGGTCTGTGTGCCTGTCATTGTACCAGTACTATACTGTTTTTGGTTATTACATTTGTGTAGAAGAGCTTTTGTTTTGTTTTAATTCTTATTTTATACTGGTTTACTTACAAACTTCATATACTTTGTTTTTCACACTAATTCTTCATTCACATTGTGTTTCATGCAATCACTTTTATTCATTATGGGTTTGGGGCTCCCCCCCCCCAGGATTGTCAAACCAGAAGTCATTCTGAGTGCTCATATTTTAAACACTGAGCGTAGAAATAGACACTTCCTCTTTGCATCTCATACATTATGTTTATAAAGTTAATCACCATTGGAATATTCCCACCATTACCTTGTCTTTTCAGGTTCCTGCCACA
>NW_006399965.1:4716355-4717741 GCF_000299155.1 Elephantulus edwardii | reverse complement strand
AATCAGAACTGGCTTTGACAAGCACTGTGGCAATTGGACAATTAAAACAGACATTGGGGGGGGGGAAGGAGAACGAACTGGGGAGGAGGGTGGAGAAAACAGTGCAACAATGAATGAATGAAAACCCAAAATCTCTGTAAATGTTCATTAAAACTAATAAAATTTAATAAAAAAACCCAAAACAAAACAAAAAACAAAAAAACAAAGAGATGGACAATTACAAAAAAAAAGAAAAATGAATTTGATATTTGTATTGTAAATTACTTTTATTGAATTATCATTTTCACTATATTGCATCTTTCTATTCATGAACAGGGAATGTTTTTCCATTTATTAAGGTATTTTGTTGTTTTTGGCAGAAATGCTCTGTAATTTTCTTTGTAAAGGTCTTTTGTGTCTCTAGTTAGGTGTATTCCTAACTATCTCAATTTGTTTTGACAATTGTAAATGGCACTACCTTCTTAGTTACCTTCTCTGAATTTTCTTTGTTACTGTATAGAAATCCCACTGATTTATATATATTGACCTTGTATCCTGCTACCCTATTAAACTGGTCCACTTGGTCCAACGAGTTTTGGTTTTTTGTTTGTTTGTTTGGTTGGTTGGTTTTGTCCTTGGGGTTTTCTGTGTAGACTATCATATAATCTGCATATAGGTGACAGTGAAAACACCTTTTTGCTGATCTGGATGCCTTTCATATCATTCTCTTGTTGTGTAGCCCTAGCAAGTACTTTCAATACAATATTGAATAGGAATGATGAAAGTGGGCGTCCTTGTCTGGTCTCTGTTAAAACGGAAGAAGCTTTTAGTCTTCCTTCATAATGGTTCTTGATTTTTCATATATATTTTTCACTATGTTGAGAAAAATTCCCTTCTATTCCAATTTTGCTAAGTGTCTTAATCAGGAAGAGGGGGTACATTTTGTCAAGTGCCTTTTCTGCATGTGGTGAAGTACTTTATTTTCCTTCTTTCATTTTTTTTCTTTAATTTGACTGTGTGGATCACAATAAATTATGGCTGACTCTGAGAGATCAGGAATCCCAGAACATTTGATTGTGCTTATGTGTAACCTATGCTTGGACCAGGAGGCAGTTAGAATAAAATAAGAAAACACTGCATGGTTCAAAATTGGGAAGAGTTTACACCAGAAATGTGTCCCTTCTCCGTATCTTTTCCATCTATATGCAGAACAGATTGTCCAGGAGACTGGGCTTTATGAGGAGAAATGTAGCATCAGGGTTAGAGGAAGACATATCAATAATTTGTGTTATACAGCTGACACAATGCTGCTTGCTGAAACTGAGGATGACCTGAATTGCTTGCTGCAGAGGGTCAAAGATGGCAGCCTTCAATGTGGATTTAAGCTCAACATCAAGAAAACAATGA
>NW_006399965.1:4708683-4713494 GCF_000299155.1 Elephantulus edwardii | reverse complement strand
TGGAGGGACAGCACAGGAGGGGAAGACCCTTTATGAGGTGGATTGGTTCAGTGACTGGGTAATCAGAATGGGTGTGTTGGAGACAGTGAGAATGGCACAGGACATAGCAGGGTTTATCGCCATTGTATATAGCATCGCTATGAGTTGCAAGTGACTCAACCGCACATAACAACATTTATTAACTAAATCACTTGGCTATGTCACTTGACTTCTCTGAATTTCAATTTCCTCAACAGGAAAACCAGTTTGTAATTTTTTTAAATCTAAGACTTATAGGCAATAAACTAAAGAGTTTTTTATAGGCAAGAATTATGAGACTTTGTCACTCAAAATTTTATTATGAAATCAATATAGGCAAATATCCAAGAAAATATTTCCTACTTGGAAAGATGTAGGTGCAGTGGAAGGGAAGACCCTCCAAGAGATAAGATGGATCAATTGACACAGCAACTGAAACAATAGAATAAACCACAGTGGAAATTATGAAGATAGCAAAAGATTGGTTAAAGTTTCCATCTGTTGTAAAAGGGTCACTGTGAGTTCACTTGACAGCACCTAACAATAGCAACAAGTTTAATATTTAATGTAGAACTGACCCAGAATCAACGCTCAATGAACAATTGTTATTTTCATTCTTGATTCTGTAACTCTATTTCTTAAAATTTCATGTCATATTGCTGGAGTCTTTTGAAAGATACATGAACAAATCTAGGTGCTATGCATGTAACCAGATTTCTTCTCTGTATTGATCATAAATGACTTGCACATTGATAAATCAGATCCCTGGTTAAACACTTGATAGAGTTAAACTGTCCTCTTAAAAATGTCTGTACTTGCCTTCTAGGAAAAATGCTGTGTTTATATATGTCCTTTAGTTTTTAATTCTCAGCTCCTTGTCATCTATTTTTTTTTAATGTCCCAAAACTTCTTTCTTGTATTTCCGCCCCCCATACACTGTTTGGACATTCTTTCTGGGGTTTTTGTTTGTTTGTTTTTTAAGTTTAAATACCATTTTAAGAGTTAGGCTTTGAAAAAAAATCATATCTAAGTAATTGGCAGCATCAGTATGGATGGAGAAGAGATTGAGATAGTTAACAGTTTTCGTTTGCTTGGCTCCACAATCAACACTTTGGTAACAGCAGCCAGGAAATCAAGAGATGAACTGCATTGGAAAAGTTGGCTGTGAGGGACCTCTCAAGAGTACTGAAGAGCAACGACATCAGGCTGGAGACTAAGGTGCGCCTGATCCAGGCTATCATCTTGGCAATTACGTGTTATGCATCAGTGATTTGGACAGTGAATAGGGTTTATAGAAAGAGAATTGATGCCTTTGAGCTGTGGTGCTGGAGAAGAGTGTTGAATATACTGTGGACTGCTAGGAGAACAAACAGGTTTGTCCTAGAGAAGGTGAAGTCAGAATACTCCTTGGACTCAAGGATTCTGAAGCTTTGCCTGACATATTTTGGGCATGTTGCAAGGAGGGACTGGTCCTTGGAGAGGAACATCATGCTTGGCAGAGTGGAGGGTGGCGAAGGAAAGGAAGATCTTCGATGAGATGGATCGATTCTGTGACTGGAGCGGTGGGGATAAGTGTGTTTGAGATGGCTAGGTTGGCACAGGACAGAACAGCATTTAGAGCTCTTGTACATAGGGTCACTATGAGTTGCAGGCAACTCGATGGCACATAACAACAACAACACCACCAAAGTAATTTTATTGAGGCAGACTTTTAAAACTTTTTAAAAGTTTTTTAAACTTTGTTTGTTTCTTTGTTTTAAGGCATCCTCCTGCACTGTCTGCATATAATTGTTGTTAGAGCATAATTCTTTTAATGCAACTTTTTTACCCCATTACCTTCTGGCTTTATTCAGGTAAATAATTTCTTACCTGCCATTGCAGAATGCAACTTGATGACATTTCACTGATTCTGACTTGTTCTTGATTAGGAAAAAGAGTTTTCATCTTCTCTTTATTTTCAAGTTCTTAACAAGCTGCCAAAAGAAAGTGATTCTGTATGATGGCTGGTCACAACTGTCCCTGTTGTTACAGTTCCACATTGTCAATAATTTGCAATGCCAAGTTCAATTACAAAACATAGCAATCACTGCCAACATTTAACAGGGTCATTGCTGGTTGCTTACCTTTCAATGGTTATCAATAGTCTCTCATCTTCTTTTTCATCTCAAGAGAGTATGAAGTGATTTGAGAAGTACAAATTCTTTCTTTGAAAAGCATATTCTAATTGCGTCTGTGAAGATACCACTGGAAACTTAGCGAAGTAAAGACATAACTAGCTCTTTACCAAGTGATCTGTAGAGCAAAAAGTTCCCTTCAGATGTTTTCACAGAGGACTGAGAAGCAATTGGTTTAATCCAGCTTCTATTAGTTCTTAAAATTATGTAAATATTTTATCTTGGTATGTTTTCTCTTTTCTTTTAAGTAAGAATCCCTTTTTAGATTTTCTTCCTTCAAAGAATATGTGAATTCAGGATGCCCAAAGAGATTTAGAATGCCTCATTATTATTCATCTATAAATTGTTACCTAAGAAGACTGTCTGTGGAGAAACAAATTCACTGTTTGAAGAAAGTTTTCCAAGAAAACAATCTGTTGTTGTCAGAATCCACACTTAGGACTTACAATGTAGACACAGCCAATCATTCCAAAATTACAGTCCTTTGAGACCATTATTTATATTACTGGGAAAGATTTTTTTTTCTTTAATGCACACTAAAGTCTCATTCTCTGACAAAAAAAAAAAACCAAACACAAAAACCCACCAAAAACAAACAAACCAACAAAAGAAACCAAAACCAATTAGAATAATGGACATTACTTGGTTTCCCACTTGGTCAGTTCAGTAGAGTATAAGCACGTACTCTCCACGTACCCTCAGCCAGGCTGCTCACAGATTACCTCCCCTCCATTTCTCAATCATGTAGAGACACGAATAGCACATATTTCTACAGAGGATGAAGATAAGCCATTTAGATCCATTTTTAACCATAAAGGGTAGTTATTTATATGATGGTGGCTCATGAAAGGCTATAAATGGCCTTTATTAAAATAAAGGACACTTCATAATTACAGAAAATCTTAAATAATTCCAGTAATGGAGGAAGGAAAAAAATCACCTCCTGGTGAATCTTGATAAATTATTTATTTTTTTTAATTTTTATTTTATTCTTTCTTGTGCATAAACCATCAAATCAGATCTGACTGGTACAGGAGGAGATTGTCTCTCCTTCTCCAGCTGAGCATCTGGTGTACTCGAACCACGCGCCTCTGAGATTGCAGTGCAGCTTCCTGCCACTAGGCCACCAGAGCTCCCTGATAAAATATTTATTATTTTAGAATAGAGTCATTCAGGAATTATCATCATCCTTGATTAATGATGGATGGATGTTTGGGATGATAATGACCCTATATTACAAAGCCAGTATTAGACATTTGGAATAGAAACAACAAATGCAATTACTCTAATTGGAATATATCAGCAGATGGTAGCTCATTAAAGTGTATAGGATAAACATGATTCTACAGATTGGCCTTGCATAGCAAAGCATAAACTATAATCAACAGAGCAATTACTTGCTGTGCATCAGAGAGCTGGGCAGTGACTAAGGATGACTGAAGAAGAATTGATGTCTTTGCGCTTTGGTGCTGGAGAAGAGTCTTGAGCGTACTATGGACTGCCAAGAAAACAAATAGGTCTGACTTGGAGAGGGAGAAACCAAGTTTCTCCTTATAGACTAGGATTTTGAAGCTCTGTCTCAAGTCCTTTGTGCATGTGTCCAGGAGGGACCAATCCTTGGAGAAAGATATCATTCTCAGAAAAGTGGAGGGAAAACACAGGAGAGGAAAACCCTGGGTAAGACGGATTGATACAGTGACTTGGGTGATGAGGGTAGGTGTGTCAGAATCAGTGAAACTGGCTCAGGATAGAGCAAGGATTCAGAGCTGTTGTACATAGGGTAGCTATGAGTTTGCAGGTGATTCAACAGCATATAACAACAACAACATACTGAACTGAAGTTCTGCTGAATGGTTCCAAAATAATATTCTGTTATTCTTTCAGCATAAAGAGGATTATAGATAGGTTTATAAGATCTCCAGGAGCAGAGGAATTGATGAGATACACACAAAAATAAGTAGGATAGGCACAAACTGCATTTTAAAATTGTGTTATAATACTCCTTTCCTTTTGATTTTTCCTGTTCTACAATACTTTGCATATTTTCCTCAATGGTTGTGGAAGAGAACATGTTAATCTAAATTCGATGTTTGGATTTGCATTAATCTTTCTTTTGTTAACCAGGAACACTAGTAGTTCAGTGGTCAAAGAATACCCCAAGTACTTGTGGGGTGGGTGAAAGATAAGGCTGTCTCTTCCTGCTGAGATGGTCTTGGAAATACTATGGCAGTTCTGCTTTGTTTAAGGGTCCCTGTGAGTCAGAAGTGATTCAATGATAGTGAGTTGGGTGAGACCACATGAACATTTCATTTGTTGTTGACAGTATTGTCTCTAAGATGTAGCATTCTATACAGATTCTTCATAACTCTGATGTTCAGACCTACATATCTGGCAATCCTTGTATTTATTCTCCAGAATCTTATCTGGTGGTTCCCTGTCTATCACGTGCAGAAGTATTTTAGAGCACCTATGCCAGTATATATAGGTACATAGGGTTTTCAGAGGCCTGCTATTTCAGAAGTGGGTGGCCAATCCTTCTTCCTAGTCTGTCTTAATGTGAATGTTCAGATTTAGAGAAGTATCAGACAGACCAGCAAATTAAAGGAATATCCCTTATTG
>NW_006399965.1:4706737-4708468 GCF_000299155.1 Elephantulus edwardii | reverse complement strand
TGTGAGGAGAGACCAGTCCTTGGAGAAGGACATCATGCTTGGGAGGGGGGAGGGACAGCACAGGAGAGGAAGGCCCTCTATGAGGTGGGTTGATTCAGTGACTGAGATAATTGGGATGGGAGTGTCAGAGACAGTGCTATTGGCACAGGACAGAGCAGAGTTTAGGGTTGTTGTACATAGGGTTGCTATGAGTCGCAGGTGACTCGACGGCACAGAGCAACAACAATGCTGGTACACCTTTCACAAAAATTAAGTAACACTTTAATAAAAAGATTTTTACATAGGACTTGGAGGGGGGGATTGTATACCAATGAAATAATTTTTCTTTTGCTTTTCAAAGAGAAAACCAAGCAAACTGGGGGGAGTGGTGGGCAGGGAAAAAATGCAACAATGAATGAATGGAAATCCAAAGTCTCTGTAAATTTTCATTAAAAATAAGAAGAAGAAATGATGAGAAGAATGTACATGTAAATTATTGAGTGTATATTGTTGTTATTATATGCTGTCAAGTAACTGTGACTCCTCTTGAGCCTGTGAACAACAGATTGAACCTTGCTCTATATCGTGCCATTCTCACCATCTCTGATAAGCTTGAGGCTATAGTCACCATGCAAATCCATCTACTGGAGGGTCTTCTCTTACGCCGATCCTCCGCTTTTCCAAGTATGGTGTCTTTTTCCAAGGACTGTCCCCTTCTAATAACATGCTCACAGTGTGTGCGACAGAGTCTCATCCTGTGTGCCTCTAAGAAGTACAGTCGTTTCACTTTCTCCAGGATAGACCTGTGTGTTCTTTTAGGAATTTATGAGGGACCATAAACTCTGTTTATAAAAATTATTTAAAATACATTTCTTCAAATTAAAACAAATACTGAACTTAAAGTAAATGTAAAAATTTAAACTGGCCTTCTGTCATGTTTCCTCACTGCCCCCCTCTAACTATAATGAGTGAAGATTGTTTCTGGTACAGGACACAATGTCATTATGTAGGAACATGAAGATTCTTCTAACTGAGCTAGAAATAGTACATGTTGGATTCCTTAGAACTAGATTTGGGATACTTTCAGTCTCAGGATACTACAGACTGCTAAAGAACAGTCATATCTGTCTTAAAGGAAGTACACGCAGGATGCTTTATAGAGACAAGGAAAATGAAAGTTCATCTCATGCACTTTGGTCAAATTGTCAAGAAGGAAAAGGATATCATTTTGGGGTAGGTAGAAAGTCCACAGAAGAGAAGACCCTCAGTTAGATGCATTGACACAGTGACTGCCACAAGGGGCTCAAACGTGACAGAGAGCACGGAGATTATACAGGATATGCCAAGGTTCACCTCCGTTGTTCATAGGTAACTATGAGTCATAGTAGATTTGCTAGCACCTAACAATAACAACAACAATATTTCAGTGAGTGGTGTTCTGGATTGTTGTTACATACCGTCAAGTATGACTCATAGCAATCCTATGAGCAATTGATCTGAGCACTATCTATCCTCATGCCTTCCTCATATTCTCTTTCACATTCAAGCCCACTGTGGCAGTCACCATGTCAATCTATCTAAATAAGAATCTTCCTCTTTTTTCACCAGCCCTCCACCTTCCCTATCATGATGTCCCTCTCCAAGGAATAATAGCTCCTACTAACACGCCAAGTTGTGCCAAGAAATCTGGAGAACAACCACTTGGCCAACTGACTGGAAGAGGTCAATATTTGTTCCCATCCCAAAGAAGGG
>NW_006399965.1:4699959-4705454 GCF_000299155.1 Elephantulus edwardii | reverse complement strand
GCACATAACAACAACAACAACAACTAACACACCCAACACATGTGGGATGAAGCTTCCCCATTCTTGCCTGAAAAAGGCACTCTGGCTGCACCTTCTCCAAGATAGATCTGTTTGTTCTTTTGGCAGTCTGTGGGTTCTTTTCAGCTTTCCTCCAACCCCACAGCTCAAATGCTTCATTTCTTATTCTGTCATCTTTAGTCATGTTCCAGCCACCCAATGCATAGCAAATGATTAAAAAGACCATGAATCAGGCTTGAATCAGGTGCACCTTAGTCCTTACATTGACAGCATTGTTGTTGTTATGTGCTGTTAAGTCGCCTGTGACTCATAGAGATCCTATGTACAATAGCCCTAAACCCTGCTCTATCCTGTGCCAATCTCATTGTCTCTGACACACCTACCCCCCGCCCCCATTGTCCCAGTCACAGAATCAATCCATCTCTTCTAGGTTCTTCCCCTCCTGCGCTGCCCCTCCACCTTCCAAAGCATGACGTTCCTCTCCAAGGACTGGTCCCTTCTTGAACATTTGGAATATGTCAGATGAAACTTTAAGATCCTTATCTCCCAGAGGAAGCCTGATCTCACGCTCTGTAGGACGAACCTGTTTGTTCTCTTAGCAGTCCATGATATCTTCATTTCTCCAGCACCACAGCTCAAAGGCATCAATTCTCCTTCTATCATCCCTAGTCATTGTCCAACTCTCTATGCATAGCAAGTGATTGTAAAGACCATGGCCTGTATCAGGTGCTCCTTAGTCTCCAGACTGACATCATTGCTCTTCAGTACTCTGGAGAGGTTTCTCACAGCAAAATTTCCCAACATAAAATGTTTAATTTCCTGGCTGCTGGTGCCAAGAATGTTGATTGTGGAGCCAAGCAAACTAAAAAGCTGTTAACAATCTCAATCTCTTCAACATTTATCATGATGCTGCCAATTGGCCCAGTTGTGAGAATCTTTGTTTTCTTGAAGTTGAGCTTCAATCCATATGGAAAGCTGCAGTTCTTCTTTTCCTCTCCCCACTAGTTTATTTACAAAACTCGAATACAAATTTGAACAAATTCTTTCCATTTCCCTCACCCCCCCCATTAAATTGTATAACCCAATGATTAATCTTCTTCCCCCCTTCATATCCACATTCCTCTGCCTCAGTTTCATCAAGCAAGGTTGTGTCATCTGCATAATGCAGATTGTTGACAAGTCTAACTCTAATCGCGATGTCCTGATTTCTCCTCATAGAGCCCAGCCTCCCTAAAAAGACTGTTATACATATAGATTGAGAAGGTATGGAGACAGGACACATCCCTGGCCTACACCTTCCCAATTTTGAACCATGCAGTGTTTTCTTGCTCTGTTCTGACGACTGGATCCTGGTGCAAGTGGAGTCTTCCCATAAGCACAATCAAGTGTTCTGGGATTCCAATTCTTCTTAGAATTAGCCACAGTTTGTTGTGATCCACACAGTCAAATGCCTTTGCTTAGTCAATGAAACACAGACATTCCTCTGGTATGTTTTGTTTTCAGCCAAAATCCATCTGACATTAACTATAATATCCCTAGCACTATGGCCTCTTCTAAACCTAGCCTGCACTTCAGGCAGTTCTCCGTTGATGTGCTGTTCCAGTAGTTTTTGGATAATCTTCAGCACAATCTTGCTTGCTTGTGATAATAATGATATTGTTCAGTAATTTTTACACTGTCGAGTCACCTTTATTTGGAATGGAAACAAATATCGATCTCTTCCAGTCAGTTGGCCACGTGGTTGTCCTCCAGATTTCTTGGCACAACTTGGTGAGCACATCCAGGGCAGTGGCTATTTACTGAAATAAGTCAATTAGTCTACCATCAATTCCTGGGGCCTTGTTTTTTGCCAATTCTTTCAGAGCAGCTTGAATTTTTTTCCTTCATTACCACAGTCTCCTGCCATTCATGTGCTTTGGTAGAGTGACTCTGTATACTCTTTCCATTTTCTTTTCATGTTTCCTGGATCATTTCATATTCTGACCAAAGTATCCTTAAATATTCCAATGTGAGGCTTGAATTTGTTCTTCAGTTCCTTGAGCTTAAGAAATGCTGAGCGAGTTCAGCCCCTTTGATTTTCTGACTCTAGCTCTTTGCACATTTCATTGTGTTACTTTATTTTGTCTTCTGTTCAACTCATTAATATCTCTATTTCTTCCATTTGCTTTGAATTCTCAGTGCTCTAGTGCAATATTCAGAGTTTCTTCTGACATCCATCTTTGTCTTTTCTTCCTCATCTGTCTTTGTAATGAACCTTTGCTTTCTTCCTGGATGGTATTCTTGATAACTTCCTACAGTTCAACTGGTCTTTGTTTAATAGTGCCCAAAGGCCTCAAAATTTCAGGTGGCATAGACTCAAGGTCAAATTTTGGTCTGTTCCCATGCCCAAGTAGGTTATACAACAGAAAGTGGGAATTATCAAACAATAGCATTAATATCACATGCAAGCAAAATACTGCTGAGGAGCATTACAAAATGGCTTGAGCAGTACACAGAGAATTTCCAGGCATTTAAGCGGGATTTAGAATAGGCTGTGCCCCCAGGAAATCATTGCTGCTGTCAGATACGGATATCAGAAGAAGGTCTATTTGTGCTTTACTGACTTTGCAACAACACCCTACTCCCTCTTTTTCATTCCCAGCATAGTATATACCACATAATTATCTAAGTCAAAGTGGTGACAGCCAGTCCATCTCATCTCACTAATACCTAGGATGTCAATGTTCACGTGTTCCATTTCATTTTTCACAACTTCCAATTTTCCAGAATTCTTACTTTATACATTCCGTGTTCCAACTTTTAAAGGATGTTTGCAGCTATTTCTTCTCATTTTGATTGACTGCAAAACTGGCCCTGACCTGTAATACTATACTACCTGTGTTCCTTTGTTGTTCATAGGGTTTGCAGAGACCTGTAATTTCAGAAGTAGATGGCCAGCCTTCTTTCTAGTCTGTCTTAATCCTGGAGCTCCACTAAAACTTGCCCACCACGGACGACCCCTCTGGCATTTGAAACACCAGGGTCATAGCTTTCAGTATCACGACAACCCAGGAGTACACCTCACAAGCAATTGGAGAGAAGTTTTATGAATGATATTATGTAAGAAAACTTACAATTTTAAAACTTCCTACTCAGGAGACATGGTCTAAATTACTCTCCCAGCTAATGTTGCTAAAGGTTTTATTTTCTTGACTCACTGATTATTGTTGTTCGTTTCTGTTGAGTCAGACCTGACTCATATAACCCTTTGTTAGTATGTCTGAGTCTACTTTATTGTAGCTGCTATGTTTGTCTGTTTCATTGCAGGTCTAATTCCTTCACAGTGTCCCTCTACTTTCCCAAGCATATTACTTTCCTCCACAGACTGGTCTCTCCTGATAAGCATTTCCAAAATTCATGACACAACATCATGCCATTCTCCTTTCTAAGGGGCATCTTGATTGTATTTATTCCAAGACAAACTTGTTCCTTTTTCTGGTACTCAAGGGTATAAGAAATACTCTAACAATAATGCCACAATTCAGAAGAATTGGTTCTTTCTCAGTCTTACCTATTCATTGTGTAGCATTCAATTGCATATGAGGTGATTAAAAAAATTACTCTGGCTTACGCCAGACGCATTTTAATCTTTATCTGTGACTGGGGCGGTGGGAATAAGTATGTTTGAGATGGCTAGGTTGGCACAGGATAGAACAGCATTTAGAGCTCTTGTACATAGGGTCACTATGAGTCGCAAGCGACTCGATGGCACATAACAACAACAACAATTACATCTTTACTTTTTAACTCATTAAAGTGATCACTTGTAGCAGATTTCTCAGTGCAGTGCTTTCTTTGAATTTCTTTTTTATTGACTGTTGTTTCCATGGTTGCTTGAGGATTGAAGTGAAAGGAAATCCAAGTGTATTTGATTCTCTGTTCATCACGATATTACTTAATTAGTCTAGTGAGGATATTTTTTGTTCTTTTGATGCTATGTCTAAAAGACTCATACTGAAAGGTGTAGTCTTTGATCTTAATTACTAAGTCTTTCAAATCTTCCTCACTTTCAGCAAGCAATTTTGTGTTATCTGCGTAAAGTAGGTTACCAATGAGCCTTCCTCCAATCCTAATGTTGAGTTTTCCTTCACGTAGTTCCTGGATTATTTGCTCAGTATACAGATAGAAAAGAGTAGCTGGAAATATAAAACCCTGGCACGCATCTTTTCTAATTTTAAAAAGCAAGATATTCCTTTGATCTGTCTGAACTACTTCTTATTATCTACATACAAATTAATATGGGGAAAATGAAGTGTTCTAGAATTCTCATTCATTGTATTATTATCAATAATTTGTTATGCTATACAATCAAATGTCTTTGCATTGGTTTGTCACATTGAGTTGTATCAGATCAGCATATGAAGATTCCAAGGCATCACTTCATCCACACCAGTAAGTGGACTCTACTACAAGGAGATAGCTCATTTCTGGTCAAATTTTGAGTGTCTTCTACCTATGAGAGGATCTTCATGCATATATGTTGTTGTTGTTAAATGCCTTCGAGTCACAGGTGACCCTATGAAGGAGAGTCCTCGACACTTGGGTGCCTTCCATCCTCTCTCCAGGTTCATAGCGTTTCCGGAGGCAAGCTATTATGGAAGGGGATGCCACTCCTCCTTCCAAGCTTGTTTTCATCGAGGAGCTCCACCCCACTCTCTGTCTGCATTGGGTAGCCAATCATCAACACATTTGACACACATATATACAAGTTTTCCCTATAATTCGTAAATGTTTTACTTGTTAAATGTTGTTGTTATGTGCTCCCAAGTTGCCTGCATCCCATAGTGATCCTATGTACAGCAGTTCTGAACCATGCCTTATCCTGAGCCAGTCTCACTAATTCAGACACACCAACCCCCACTGCCCCAGTTACTGTATCAATTAATCTCATCTGGAGTCTTTCTCTTCTCTTCTGTCTCTTCACCTTTCCAAGAATGATGTCCTTCTCCAAGGACCGGTCTCTTCAGGCAATGTGCCCAAAGTATATGAGATGAAGCTTCAAAATCCAAGCCTCCAAGGAGAAACTTGGTTTCACCCTCTCCAAGATAGGCCCACTTGTTTTCTTGGCATCACAGGGTATATTCAAGACTCTTCTCCACAATTTGAAGGCATTGATTCTTCTTCTGTCATCCTTGGTCATTGTATAGCTCTCTGATGCATATCAAGTAATTGTGAAGACCATGACCTGGATTAGGCACACCGTAGTCTCTAGACTGACATTGCTGCTTCTCAGGACTCTTTAAAGGTTTCTGACAGCAAATTTTCCCAGTGCAATTCATCTTTTGATTTCCTGACTGCTGGTGTTAAGAATGTTGATTGTGGCTTTTTCGAAGATGGCGCCGAAAGCGAAGAAGGAAGCCCCTGCCCCTCCCAAAACTGAAGCCAAAGCAAAGGCATTAAAGGCCAAGAAGGTGTCCTGAAGGGCATCCACAGCCAAA
>NW_006399965.1:4697185-4699174 GCF_000299155.1 Elephantulus edwardii | reverse complement strand
TAGCCACCCTGTGTACAGGAGCCCTGAAACCCGATTTATTCTGTGCTAACTTTACTGCCTCTGACACACCTACCCTCATTACCCCAGTCACTGAATCAATCCATCTCATGGACAGTCTTCCTCTCATTCTCTGTCCCTCTACCCTTCCAAGAATGATGTCCCGCTCCAAGGATGAGTCTCTCCTTATAGCATGTCCAAAGTGTGTCAGACAAAACTTCAGAACCCTTGCCTCCAAGGAGCAGCCTGGTCTCACCCTAGCTAGGATTGTTCTCCTGAAAGTCCATGGTAGATTTAACATGCTTATCTAGCACCACAGTTCAAAGACATCAATTATTCTTCTATCCTCCCTAGTCGTTGTCCAGATCTGCGATGCATAGCAAGCAATTGCAAAGACTATGGCCTGGATCAGGCACACCTTAGTCTCCAGACTGACACTGGTGTGCTTCAGTACTCTGGAGAGGACTCTGACAATTGTTGTTGTTGTTGTTATGTGTGGTCAAGTCGCTTGTGACTCATAGCGACCCTATGTTCAACAGCCCTAAACCCTGCTCTGTCCTGTGTCAATCGCATTGTCTCTGACACACCCATCCTGATTACCCCAGTCACTGAATCAATTCACCTTATAGAGGGTCTTCCCCTCCTGCACTGTCCCTCCACCCTCCCAAGCATGATGTCCCTCTCCAAGGACCTGTCTCTCCTTACAACATCTCCAAAGTATTTCAGATGAAGTTCCAGAACCCTTGCCTCCAAGGAGTAGCCTGGTTTAACACTCTGACAAGTGACTTTTAATCCAGTGTCTCCATGAGTTGATACTCATTTGAGGGCACTTAAAAACAGTAACAACCTGATTTCAGAAGTGCTCCAAAGCCTGGTAATTAGATTCATAGGTAATTAGTTCCAAGTTGCAACTCTTCTTGCATCTCAAGCTTTATTTTCCAGAAGTAAGCTTTTTATCTAGTGATTCTTCCCTTATTTTGACATTCTCATTACTACAATATTTCTTCCTTGGGCTAAAACTGAGTCCCTGAGTTCAACTAGCTTGTTTCTGGCTACTCTTTCCCTCTGAATAGACACTTGCTTCATCTTCTGGCAAAGGAATATTAGTAGCTCTTGCCATGAAGAGTCTGGATATTGTAGTATATTATGAATTGCACTGTTAATCAAAAGATCAGAGGTTCAAATCCACCATTGAAGGGATATACACTGTCTCCTCTCATAAAAATTTACCACCTCAGGGATCCTCTGGAGGGTGGCCATGAGTCAGACTTAACTAAAAAGCACTGAATTTGGTCTTGTTTGTTCTCAAGACTATCTCACCTGAGTTCTGCTCATTTCTGGGATATTAACCCTCTACAAGGTATCCATAAATGTTTTAAATTGTGTTTAACATGCTTGCACATCATCTTCACTGAACATTGTTCCGAGATTCTCCACCACTATTAACTTCTACATCCAGCGCAGTCTTCATACCTTATGTGACCAATTTAAACTAATCAAAGATCTGATCTTGATTCCATCATTCTCTTCCTCTTTTGTTCACTATGTGAAAACCAAAGGCTTTTTCTCTTTTTAAAAAACATCAAATAGGCAAAAAGAAAGAGTAGATAGAGGGGAAGAATAGCAGAGGCCACAGGAATGGAACTTTTAACAAATTGTAAGCCCTCAATCTTTTATTCTGATTCTCAATGCATTAACAAATTTATTTAGGAACATTCAAAAAAAAAAAAAAAAGGAAGGGAGGGAGGGAGGAAGACAGAAAGAGAGAGACAGAGGGAGAGAGAGAGAGAAAGTCTCTTTTAGAATTAACCTCATTCATGATAGATGGGGAAGAGACTGAAGTTGTTAACAACTTCAGCTTGCTTTGTTCCACAATCAACACTCTTGGCACCAGCAGTCAGAAAATAAAAAGATGATTTGCATAAGGAAAATATGTTGTCAAGGACCTCACCAGAGTGCTAAAGAGCAATGAAGTTAGTCTGGAGACTAAGG
>NW_006399965.1:4694575-4696543 GCF_000299155.1 Elephantulus edwardii | reverse complement strand
TAATTTAAGTTCATTACCTAGAAAATTGGAATCACACTTATTCATTTCTTTAAATTATAAATATGAACGTTATTTTTAATTGTCTTCTAGTCGAGCATGACTCATAGTGACCTTATGAACAAAAGGCCTGAAGCCCCTCTACAACTATCAACATTTATCAAAGTTAATAGTTTCTGGAGGCATGTTGTTTAGGAATTGGGTGACACTACTTATTTAAATTCTATAAATACAGGTGTCACTGTAAAGTACTCAATTTCTATGACCAAGGACTTAGAGGCATCCCTCTGTTACTCAGCTTTGATTTTGAGGAAGACTACAGTTGTTAAAGGCAGTCTTGTCCACATACTGCAATCCCACTGGCTCAAGAGGGTCTTGTCTACAAAGAATGTAGAACGATTTAGTGAAAAAGCTTAAGTGCTGGCTGAAAGTGAATTTAAACATGCAGAGGGCAATTTGGCAAATGGAAATCTTGTATAATAGCACTTCAAAAATTAAAATAATTACAGCACAAGATAGTTCTACCATGCTTAACATCTGGAGATATTTGAAGTAGATTTTGTATTCTGCTTTAATTTCTACCGTCATCTGCTATTATTTCCTTCAATCAACCTTGCAAGGCAAAGCTTGCTGTGACACATTAAGTCACTCTCTGACACATAATTTTCTTCATTTATTTTAGAGCAGGTAATTTAACAGTGCTCTAGCACTCTCCTGTGACCAGCTGAGCATAAAATCTTCTGGCACTCCATATTTTATTCTTTTAAATGGGTTTAATGGTATTTATTTGGAAAAGAATCTAATACTTCCTGTCATCTCTCTCCCTTTCTCTTTCACTTCTGTTTCCATAGGCATGCACTTCTGTACCTGACTGAGGAACCTAACTAAAGATACGAAAGATCCGTACAAGGTAAAGTACAGAACATTTCTGCAAGATCTAAAGAGATGAAAAAATGTGCCCTGTTCATGGACAGGAAGACTCAATATTGTGAAAATGACAGTCTTACCAAAAGAAATCTACATGTTCAACACAATTCTGATACAGATAACAAATTCATTTTTCAAGGAGATCAAAAGCTATAATGTTAAGATTATATGGAGAGGAAAGAGACCTTGAATAAGGAAAGTACTTCTGAAAAACAAAAATTACTAGGAGGTATGGCACTGCCTGACCTCAAAACCTACTACAAAGCAGGAATAACCAAGGCAGCTGGTTATAACTGGTGCAATGACAGGCACCAAGACCAATGGATCAGAATTGAGAACCCAGAAATGGACCCACGTCCCTATCGAAATGAAACCTATCAAATTAGGAAATGGTACGCTCTTCAACAAAAGGTGCTGGCAATACTAGGCTGCTACCTATAGAAAGAGGAAACAGGATACACATCTCAGACCACAGACAAGAATCAACTCAGGACAGGAGACCTCAGAATAAAGCCCCAAACCATTAAGTTCATAGTAGAAAGGCTGGGACCAAGCTTGGAAGATCTGGTCTATGGTATAAAGGGACTGCCAAATACAACCAGAAATGCACAATCTGAAGAGGTTAAAATTGATGAATGGGGCCTTGGAAAATGGACAAGAGGCATGGAAAGAATTTTCACAGAGGAAATACTCAAATGGCAAACAGACACACGAACAAATGCTCCATATCACTGGCAATAACAAAAATGTAAATCAAAACCACAATGAGATACCATCTCACTCCAGTAGCAGTGGCAAAGTTTAACAGGGCAGCAAGTAATAGATGTTGGAGAGGATGTGGCGAGAAAGGAACTCTTATACATTGTTGGTGGGATTGTAAAATGCAACCATTCTGGAAGGCAGTTTGGCTCTTCCTAGAAAAGCTGAAAATAGAAATTTCCTATGACCCAGCTACTCCACTACTTGGAATATACCCTGAGAATATGAGAACTGAGACACAAACTGAGATTTGTACACCAATGTTCATAGCAGCATTACTCACCA
>NW_006399965.1:4690265-4693205 GCF_000299155.1 Elephantulus edwardii | reverse complement strand
GGAGAAAGGTCTGGTGTGAAAAACAATGTATATGAACTTTATGACCTTTGTATGAAAACCAGTATAAAATTTAAAAAAGCAAAACAGAAGTTACTGTTACATATTTTCTTCTTTAAGTGTTAAGACTCCAAAAACTTCTTGAGGAAGCTTTCAATAATTAACAAGATTCTGCTATTAGACACATCCAGAGAATGATTTGCTATGACAAAAGGTCATATAAAAAGGTTTAAACCATTTGCTTTTGCATAAATTTGGACTCATAGCAACCTCCTAGGCACTTGACTCCATAGAATTTTTGATGACTAATTAAAAAAAAAATAGATCAGCAGGCCTTTATTCCTAGGTGCTCCTGGATGAATGTTGCAAGTGGAAAAAGGGTAATGTGGGGACGGTCAAGTCTGACTCCACAGGGGAGCTGCCCCCATCAGCAGCAACCATAACACAAGATTCATTCCCAGGATGTCAGACACATCCTCCCACACTCCTTCATCTACTTGTTTGTTTCGTTGTTAGGTGTTGTTGAGTCCAGTACAACTTATTCATTCCCAGGATGTCAGACACATCCTCCCACACTCCTTCATCTACTTGTTTGTTTCGTTGTTAGGTGTTGTTGAGTCCAGTACAACTTATAGGGACCCTATGAACAATAGACTGGAGCCCAGTCTTGTCCTATGCCATCCAGATCATCTCTGACACATTTGAGCCTGAGCCCATTACTGCAGTCATTCTGTCAATTTGTCTCATTGGGGATCTTCTCTTTTGTGAACCCTCCACCTATCTAAGCATGCATGCTGTCCCTTTGTAAGGTATAACCTCTCCTGGTAACATGTCCAGAGTATGTGAGATGAAGTTTTGCTGTCCTTGCCGTCCAAGGAACACTCTGGCTGTACTTCTTACAAGATAAATCTACTTATCCTTTTGCTGGTCCTAGGGATATTCAGTACTCTTCCTTAACACCACAGTTCAATGCCATCAATTCTTCTGTCTTCCTTATTCCTTGTTCAAGTCCCAGATGCATAGAAAGTGATTGAAAAGATCATGGCCTGAATCAGGCACATCTTAGTCCTCAAACTGACCTCATTGCTCCTCAATAATTTGGAACGTACTTTGACTGTAGATGTTTACGATGCAATGTGTCTCCTGAGTTCCTGAGTGCTGGTGTAATGACTGTAGATTGTGGATCCAATATGGAGTCATTGACAATTTCAATCTTTTTTCCATTTGCCATGATATTGCCTATCAGTCCATTGGTGAGAACGTTTGTTTTCGTAATATTGAGATGTAATTGATGTAATATACATGGATATTATATTGTTGCTCGTGATTGCTGTGATGCTGAAGACTATGACAGTGATGTGCCAATCGTGGTAACGGGTACCCATGGTGGACAGTGTTGGCTGGAGCTTCCCAACTAAATCAAGCCTGGAAGCAGGAGCGGCATCCACTTCCGAAATGGCTTGCCTCCGGAAACTCCATGTATGAACAGTGCTCAGGCTGTTCGTTCATAGGGTTGCTATGAGTCGTCTACGACTCGACACCAACAAACAACAGCAACAACATATGCCATTGAGTCACCTGTGACTCATAGCAACCCTGTGTACAATAGTTCCGAACCTTTCCCTATCATGAACTAGTCTCACTGATTCCAACACACCTACCTCCATTGCCCCAGTTACTGTGTCAGTCCATCTCATCTAGAGTCTTCCTCTCCTTTGCTGTCCCTCTGACCTTCCAAGAATGATATCTTTCTCCAAGGATTGGTCCCTTTTGGCATCACATCCAAAGTATGTGAGAGAGAGCTTCATATTCCTTGTCTCCAAGGAGACAAGACAAGACAAATTTGTTTGTTCTCTTGGCAGTCCATGATATATTCAGTACTTTTCTCCAGCACCACAGCTCAAAGGCACCAACTTTTCTTCTGTCGTCCTTAGTCATTGTCCAGCTCTGTGATGCATAGCAAGTAATTGAGAAGCCCATGGCCTGGACCAGGCACACCTTACTCCCTAGACTGACATCTTTACTTTTTATCACTCTGGAAAGTCCCTGACAGCAGACTCCCACACTGCAATTTGTCTTTTGATTTCCTGACTGCTGGTGCCAAGAGTGTTGATTGCAGAGCCAAGCAAACTGAAATTATTACAGCCTCAATCCCTACTCCATCTGTCATGGTGCTGCCAATTGACTCAGTGGTGAGAACCTTTGTTTTCTTGATGTAGAGCTTCAAGTCATACTGATGACTACAGTCTTTGACCTTCTGAAGCAAAGGCTTCAGGTCCTCCTCAGACTTGACAAGCAAGGTTGTGTCATCCTCCAACCCTGATGCTACATTTCTCCTCACGTAGCATTCTCATTGTAGTACACATTATCGAAGCTCTCTAGTCTTTGATCTTCTGCAACAAGAGCTTCTGGTCCTCCTCACTTTCAGCATGCAAAGTTGTGTCATCTGTATAACACAGATTGTTGATGAGTTTTTCTCTGATCCCAATAGCGCATTATTCATCAAACCCGGCTCTAATGGTTTGTTTAGAAAATGGATTGAATACATATGGAGAAAGGATATAACTCTTACGCCTTTCCTGATTTTGAAGCATCCCCTTGCTGTTCGGACAACAACTTCTTAGTCTAAATATGAGCATAATTAAGTGTTCTGAGACTCCCTTTTCTCAATGATAGCTTTAAAGTTTATTAGAATCCACATAATGAAATGTCAATTGCATAGTCAATAAAGGACAAATAGACATTCTTCTGGTATTCTCGGCTTTCAGCTGGGATACATCTGACATCAACAATGCTGTGCCTCCCAGCTCGAACTTCTAGCAAGTTCCTCTCAACATGCTCTTCTGTGAGTTTTAGGATGATCTGCAGCAATATTTTGCTTTCTTGTGATATTAATGATATTGATTGAAAATTTTCACCTTCTGTTTGATCACCTTTTGTGGG
>NW_006399965.1:4688576-4689772 GCF_000299155.1 Elephantulus edwardii | reverse complement strand
GTCCCTCCACCCTCCCAAGCATGATGTCCTTCTCCAAGGACCAGTCCCTCCTTACAACATGTCCAAAGTATGTCAGACGAAGCCTCAGAATCCTTGCCTCCGAGGAGCAGCCTGGGGTACTACCTGTATATTAAAGTCTAAAATGTCATTGAGCTCTTGGAAGGAGAGCAGTTAGAGCTAAAAATAAGTATCTGCTTAATAATGGCCAGAAAAAGACCTCTATTAAAAATTTCTAATCCAACATTTGAAAAATATCAGCTTTCATATTTTGCATATTTATATCAGTTTTAGAAAGCAATCAAGTTTCCATTAATTAAGACTTCTATAACAAACTGTGGCTGACTCTGAGAAGAATGGGAATCCCAGAACACTTGATCGTGCTAATGCGAAACTTATACTTGAACCAAGAAGCAGTCATCAGAACAGAGCAGGAAACACTGCATGGTTCAAAATTGGGAAAGGTGTACGCCAGGGATGTGTCCTGTCTCCATACCTTTTCAACCTATATGCAGAACAGATTATCCGGGAGGCTGGGCTCTATGAGGACAAATGCGGCATTAGGATTGGTGGAAGATCTATCAACAATCTGCGTTATGCAGATGACACAACTCTGCGCTGAAACTGTGGAGGATCTGAAATGCTTGCTGCACAGGGTCAAGGACTGCAGCCTTCCATATGGATTGAGGCTCAATGTCAAGAAGACAAAGATTCTCACCACTGGACCAATTGGCAACATCAGGATGGATGGTGAAGAGATTGAGATTGTTCACAACTTTAGTCTGCTTGGCTTCACAATCAACACTCTTGGCACCAGCAGCCAGGAAATTAAAAGACGTATTGCGATGGGAAAGTCGGCTGTTAGGGACCTCTCCAAAGTACTGAAGAGCAACGGTGTGTCTCTGGAAACTAAGGTGTGTCTGGTACAGGCCATGTTCTTTGCAATCACTTGTTATGCATCAGAGAGCTGGGTAATGACCAAGGAGGATAGAAGGAGAATTGATGCTTTTGAGCTTTGGTGTTGGGGAAGAGTGCTGAGGGTACCATGGTCTGCTAAGAAAACAAACAGATTCACCTGGAGAGGGTTAAACCGGGCTGCTCCTTGGAGGCAAGGATTCTGAAACTTCATCTGACATACTTTGGTCATGTTGTAAGGAGGGACCGGTCCTTGGAGAAGGACATCATGCTTGGGAGGGTGG